>NC_092646.1:51855606-51880606 GCF_039555335.1 Amphiura filiformis | reverse complement strand
TCAATTACCTACAGTACCAAATTTCGGCATACTATTTAAAAACTCATCATGATGATCGAACAGAGAGTACTTTAAATGTAGCTTGTACCGTTTTCGTGTGGCATTCTTCAGAAGTGAGCGGTCCGTTTACCAAAATTTTCGGTCAAATCTCCATTCAATTAACACGGGATTTGGCTAGCTATGCCTTGCCCTCACTCACTGTTTTACCAAAGTACGAATATTTCTGAACATCTAACCTAGCTGTAATTTTAGGTCATGTTAGAGAAATATATTTGCTAGAAGTTTTGAGAGTACTTTTAATATTGGCCGGTTATTTTTCACACATTGACGTTAACTAGGCAAATGCCTATCCTTTTAACGTGGCACGATTTGTAGAGGTCACAGCTCAATGGTGAGAGCACTGTGTATTGTGTATAGGAAAACGGACAGTAACTGCAGTATGGGTGGAACGCCCGTCGATCAATTGAACACCACTCTCCTGTATCGAAGCGATGTCGCGTATCTAGCCAGTTTTGAAGATTCTACACGTTCAAAATGAACGTGTCTACATCGTTAAAAGGTACAAAAATTGTCCATTTTACAATATTTTAAAGACACTCGAGGATAAAGAAATACGAAGGCACGTCTAATTTATTGTGATTATGGTCCTTTTTGTTTGTAACAAATCATTGTAATAAATCTACAGCGATGTGTTAAAAAGTTATACACAATATTAATACCCAGATTTTTCCATTGAAATGTGTGTGATACTTTCCGTATACAATTGATTTTGCGATTTCACATTTTGGACACCAACGTCATATAAAGCGCAGGTGCTACGTTGAAATGTGCTGATTTTTACAGCATGTCGAGTTTCATGCAACGCGCCTAATTTTCACCACGAAAAAGTCTCATTTTGAATGTAAAGTCATGATATATACAGATCATTAATGTACAGAGATATTAGTATTTTTGTAATAATATTATTCGGGAAGCACTCATAAAACAATCAATTTTAAGGCGCATGTTAAGCCTATTCTGAAATCAAATGAAGCCAACTGTTCGTTATTACATGCTTCACAGTTAAAAAAAAACCACCAACATGTAAGCGCCCTCCAGAGTATACCATATGTTGATTTCAAATATTTGGCGCAAGAGGGCCGAATACCGTACCCAGAATCGTTGGTTGACTATACAGCCAATAAATGTTTAAACGTGTGTATAAATATGCGTATTAGCGCACGTTTAAACGCACGGTCCACGTGCCGCGTATAGAACATCGCAATCTCTCTACTATCATGACTATATACCTTTTCTTAGTGAAGCGGCTATTTGACACGATTAATTATCATGATTATTGTCAATGTTGATTCTTGATTGATATAAATATTTCCCAAAGTATTCCTTAAGGGATCTAGAATGAGCGTTTATGGCATTTCGACAGTATTTTGTTGTGGGACATGAGAGCACCTCAGACGTATCGAATTGCATTCTGAATACGAAGCATGTCTTTCTGATATCAAATAATTTTGTGAAATTCACGATATAATACAAATTTTATGACAAATGATTAAAATTTGATATTTTAAAATTTTTGATATATAACAGTCCTCGAAATAAATTTTATAAATCTAATGACATATTCTTAAAGTGTATGTAGCTGGGAGGAAAAGCCGACGATCAATTGAACATTTTGACCTTTTATATTGAAGATATGGATTTCTTCCCCAAAAGACCTATTTTTTTGTGTGTTTTGGGAAAAAAAATCTTCAATACCAAAGGTCAAATTTTTCAATTAATCGTCGGCTTTTCATCCCACCTACATACACTTCAAGTATAAATCATCAGATTTATAAAGTTTACTTCAAGTGCTGTTAAATATCAAAAATATCAACTTTTAATGATTTGCCATAAAATGTGTATTACATTGCGAATTTCAAAAAATCAAAATTATTTGATATCAGAAGGACATTCTTCGTATTCAGAATGCAATTCGATATGTCTGATGTGCTCTAATGTTCCACAATAAATACTGTCCAAACGTTTATACCCCTTCCCTTAATGCGATACCAAATTAATAATGTGTCGATTTATTCGCGGTATCGATATTGCTTAATAATGCAGTATTTAATTATATGCCTTCTTCTATTTGACACACCTGATATATTTGCAGGGTTTTTGTAATTATTTTCCAAATGATATTACACTGTTAAATGGTACTCACAAAATATCGCTATAGCTTTTTCTTTTCTTTTTCAAAGAATCGTTCATATACTTTAAAGTAGAAAATATTTTTCAGATTAAATACAATACTGTTACTCACTCTTACTCGGTCTTACCATTTATGAGTAAACTTACCTGTTCAGCGGGAATCAAACACCCAACAATTAATGCAATGCTCGACGTATGTTTCATTAAAAATAAAAGTGTTTGTATTAACTATTCATTCTTCCAGAGTATACTTTTCAGGAGAGCTTTTTTTTCCTTCTTCTTTTTTTATTTATTTATTTATTTATTTTATTTTTTTTTTTATTTTTTTTAAATCTTTTTGACCTCAGAGCTTAAGGCCACTGAATTTGATCCAATCAGAATGCTGGACGTTCAATTATTGCTAAATCAACTATTTCTGACCAGAAAGCAAGAGAGACCCTTGATTTTGATCGTTCGATGTTCCTTAAGGGAGGCGTTATGAGCGAACCGTGGTTTGGATTCCAGAGGGAGGGTGCCTGTAAGAGGCACAGCCATCAGAAAATTAATAACTGAGATCGCGCGCCAAATAAACTTACTGCAGTAATTGTCCATGTCTTTAAAAAAAATAGACATAGGTGGGAATCGAACCCGGCACCTTCCGGTTCTGAATCAACAGATGGTATCACTAAGCCAAATTCCTATCTGCAACAAAAACTGTGATATTAATTCTTGATAATGTTTAACTGAAAAATCAATACTAATGTACGATGTCATATAAACTCAAATAGAAGTCCCACAACTAAAGTAGCAATCGATAAATCTGCTCACTCAATCATCAAATAATCAATCGAAAAATAAATAAATAAATAAATAAATAAATAAATGTGTCCGTTCTCTCGAGCCCCAAAACGTCATTAAATAAATAAATAAATAAAATAAAATAAAATAAATAAATAAATAAATAAATAAATAAATAAATAAATAAATAAATAAATAAAACAAATAAATAAATAAATAAATAAATAAATAAATAAATAAATAAATAAATAAATAAATAAATAAATGTGTCCGTTCTCTCGAGCCCCAAAACATCATTAAATAAATAAATAAAATAAATAAATAAATAAAACAAATATAAATAAATAAATAAATAAATAAATAAATAAATAAATAAATAAATAAATAAATAAATAAATAAATAATACAAAAGAAATTATAAATTAGTTTTTCTAGGCCCTACGCTGGAAAAATAAAGCAGCATAAGAAAAGTAACAGACGCATGGTTTCGAACAAGCGACGCTCAGAAAAGCAACTAAGAAACCACAACGCCTTAGACCACTCGGCCATAGAAGCACACAGTCTTCTCAATGTCAAAAAATATATTAACCTTTAACGTTACGCATTATTGGCACATGACACGGGCACATGTCATGCGGGTAAAGATACTGCATGATAGAAATACGTGCAAAGGGTGTTTCCCTGAAGTTAATGGTTATTGACATGTAACCAATTCTATGTATACCAGTACACTCAACCTATACAAATAAGTATAATTATGAGGCGTTGACGCAATCATGAATGCGGGAAGTATAAAACCATAGTCGCCACTCGTGCACTTGTTTGAGTCAACAGGTATTCCGAAAACAGCCTTCAACCCCGAATTCAGAGGTCGATTATGGGTTGTTACATGCAAATACAAACTAATTATATCATGAAAAAACCCACCAAGAGGACTACGATACTTATTCAGAGCCAATCTACATCTGTTATTTACAAAAGCCGACGGTCAAAGTAAAATTATAAAAGGAGCAAGACCAGATATCAACGTTAAATCACGGTAAGCCTAAAATCGCATCGAAAACGCCAAAATGCAGTCACAAAATTTAAAATATTACTAAATCACCACAACGAATTGTAACGTAGGTATGCAGAAAAGAGTTGTATTAGCAATAACAAAGTATGTGCAAAAGGATTTGTCTTTGGCATGTCGCTTTTTTTGTAATATCGCCAAAAATATGAAATTTTGGAAAAACGCCCCAAAATTTAAAACAAACATGAACCTTCCAAAATAAATATATATTAGCACTTGGCGGCCCAGTCACTACCTGTCGCTGTGATTTGGGGTAACTCGTTGCTTCCCTTCTCCATATACCTGTACTTCAAGGTCGCTCATACCCCAGTCCTTAAAACCATCCATTTACCGATACGCATACAGCTCCTAAAGATCGACCATTTCCAGTTCCAAGGGAAGCTGCTCAACAAACCAATCATGCGTATTTTATTGCAATGCTCGACGTGTGGTATATTTAAAATAGAAGTGTTAACTATTCTAAAATGTTCACTTGATGAAACTATCTGCTTGATATATATATTGATGGGTACACTCATAGAAATGACTTGTTCACCTTGTTGGCGCAATTCAAAAGGAGTAAGTTTGGACAACTCAAAAATAGTGTAAAAGTTGCCAAAACAAAATTCATTTTAGTTATCCGAACTTAAAAAATGCTGAAAAAGCTCAAAAGTTCCGTCAACTAATCAACTTTGTTGGCATTACCTTAAAAGTTGATGTAAGTCGTTGCGTCAACTTTTTAAGTAATGCCAACTTTTGAATTCAAGTTCAGGGAACATAGAAAAATAAAGGTTCAAAGAACCAATTAGTTGAGTTATTGTAACTCAACATGTAAGTTGATGTAACTCGTTCGTATTAAGTTACTGGTACTTATTGTTTTGAGTTATTCCAATTTGATACTTTGTTGCTTAATTCACGTAATTGGATCATTTTCTGCACAATAAGCAGTATTCAAATATTTATTTTTGTAATCAGTGCAAAAAATTTGTATACTATAGCACGCCTCTAGAAAATTATGCTAACCTAGGCTAGTTTCATTTTCTGAGTTGTAACAGCTCAATAAAGTAAGTGCAAATGAGTGCGACCAACATAATGATATCGAGTCAGCGTTACTCAAAATTGTACGCGTTGGCATTACTCGGAAAGTTGACGCAACGACTTACATCAACTTACTGAGTAATGCCAACGAACAATTTCTATGAGTGTATACGTGCTTTAAAGCTTTTCGGTTATTTGTAAATATGTCCATGACATCAATATATGTACGCCCTCATGCAAATCTTGCATATAGCATTTGAAACTTTGGAAAATTAATTTCTTCTTCTCTCTCCACCTTCCACGGCCTTTCACCTAAAGCGCATTTATAAATATAACCGAATTATTATTTTGTTTTATTCGATGCAATAATGCAATCGTTTCCCCCTTCTCCTTCGTCTTCATACTACTTCGTCTCCGTCTTTGAGCAACACACGTTGTTAAGCCTAACTGACGCTTTTATCTTATTGTAACAGCATTCTGGATATCCCATTAAGACCATTACGTGTGACATCTTATCCATATTATCTGTATTACAGATCCCAATGTCTGCCATTATGTAATCTGACTCGGGTCTTACCATTACACAGTGTAACTAGTCCCTATACTGACTGTATATTAAGTCATAAGGCTCATACACTTGTATTTATAATAATTATTACATAACAATATTCTCAATTTTGCATGAGTTTTTAAATACTATTTTTAATAAAATTTAAATAAACTCAAATTATTTTAAATATACTGTCAAAGCACTTAAATAAAACTAAATAAATATTTATTACATTATTATAAATGTTAAAATATAAATGTATGAAGAGTAGGTCACGACCTTGCAGCGGTTGAGTCAAATCAATAGCTCTACACGTTTATGACCATGACTTAAGGGGTTGTTTGGAATGACAGGTGAGTCAGGGGTCAAAAACAAAATTTTTACCTTTTTGACCTCAGCACATGTGTATGTATGATCTGCCATACAAAAATTTAAAAAACAATACCTCAAAGTATCATTTTTAATGTTTTTGTCATAATCACGCTTTTCTACAAATGTCATCTGTTTGTACCGGGGTCGTGTCTGTTTCCAGGTAGGCCTACATGACAGCATAGACACACGTTACAACCTTGAATAATAATACAGAATGACGTTATATTCTTCTTAACCTATCTTAGAACTGCCTATTATTTCAATTGTTATACTGTTCTGGTTGGTTTATTGCATATACTGTATAGAAATTATGCAATATGACGTCGAGCATGACAGAGTCATCTTCATTCAAATAAAATTCAGGTACCCGTAAGGTACCACGGAGCAATTCGCACGATAATACAATAAAACAGATGAAAGGTATGAATGGTTGTGGAATCGAATTGCAGACCTGTCCCTCTGTCACCTTAGAACTGCATCTCGTAGGCAATGGTAGGTAATAAACCAACCGGAAAGATATAACAATTGAAATAACAGCATGTCTTGGTCTCAATTCAAGATGTGCAATTTGGACACACCTACTCGTTGGCTGATTTATACTTCAACAGTTCCTCAAAGTGATATCAGAAAAGCCACTATCTCATTGTTCATTGGCCCGCAGTATGCGCTCGCCCCGGGGCACTCAACTTTAGAATTGATGGGTATATGTGCCTACATTTTGTACAAGCGTCGCGAAGTAGGCGCATATCAGTACAAAACGTTGGGTTTTTTTTTTTAATAAAAGGGTCAATTATGTACAATCAAAATGAAAAAGGGGTCATTGGGTATAATATTTTGAAAACTGAAGGTGCCTGGTCATCGGGTATAGTCGGCTTCAAAGAGGGCATATATTGACAGGCACATACCGTCACCTCTAAAGTTGATGCCCCCCGGGTGCTCGCATTATATTTTGTTCATGGCTCGGCTTTTAAAACTCCCACACATCCCAATAAGGCTATTGAAAAGTGTATAGAATAGCTAATGATAGACTGGTCCCTGCGATTAGTCGCGGACCCGAGCGACAATATAGTAAACACATCGAGTTTATAACACAAGTGACAGTAGTCGTGAATTATGGAGGGTTTCATTGAACTTCTACCAGCAAAATATGGAATAATACTAACACAAGACACCAATCGAGATGATGATACCAGCCATAATGGAAGGCTTGTATTTGACCTTCTTATGAATCCAATTTCGTGGCGAGAAGTTAAAAAGGTAATGTATATTTCAAGAAATTTGGGTTCAAAAATTCCGTATCAGCTCGTATCATCAATTCCGTAAATATGGCGTATAGAGGCACAACTTGACAATAAACTGAACTATTTAAACGTAAAGGACGCACTGGATACACATAAATTTGTGTTTCCTTGCTGGCGGAATAGTTGTAAAACTCTTTTTGTCAAAAAGTTGGACAATTTATGAATTATGATTGGCAAAATAGCGAAAGGAAATAGACTTTTCCAACCATGTAAAACTACACTGGGTTGTTGACATGGTCGACATACATAAAGACATACGCATGTTCCTAAAGTAGGAGGTAAGTACTATAATTGATTGTTTAAAGTGCTCAACATACCAGCAAAAAGTCATAGGGTCATCAGAGTACAGGGACTTTGTGAAATACTGGGTACAAAAATAAAGTGCGTGACCCGATATGCACAAATATAAAACTATAGAGTTTGGTCCTTGATATGCACCATCAATTGTGTACTTGTGATCAATATTGCTAGGCAAACAATCACAGCAAACATGCCAACATCCTCCCATTTCTCCTCCATTTACACACATATAAACCCATCCCTTAATCCACTCGGGTCTTACCAGGGCTATGACACTCTATTCACGTGGTTTCTTTTCCAACGCTAAAAGATTACGAATTTTGGTGGTTTGTAAATGAAAAGTGTCCGCACTATCGATTGATTACGTAACTGTTATGAATAATTTATTAGTTTTTCAATGCAATCGCCTCGACCCATTAATACATATTATCTGTATTTATCAAAGTACTTGGAATAGCAATCTGGTGAGTTCACTGAACTACGCCCAAATACTGATGGAGTTTTAATGGCGCTAATCCTCTCCATACACAGATGAACAAATACAATAGGAGAAGGTCAACACATATGACCTCCTATATGACATGTTATACGAGATGTACAACAACCTGAATATCATAAAGATCAGTGTTCGTTTGTGCATATGAACTGAATATTTACAATACTAAATATTACTCGTTATATATTATGTCAAATATTGGTATTATGACAACACGGTATATACATTGTATATAAAACGACTAATAGATCCTACTATCATGGCGTCAGGTCATTGGTTCATCATATCCCGTATGTTTCTTAAAATTCATTCATATTTGAGATAAATTTCTGTGCCCATTTTATAGGCGTACAGGTGGATCCGGGTTTTTTTTGTCATTTTCATTTCTTTTTGATGAAAGAATTAAGGTTTTCCACTGCACGGAGGCCACTATGTGATACTAATTTAATGCTATTTGTAAATGAATGCGGATTCCCGGTTGTTGTTTTTCCACAGTGTGACAACTGTCCACCCATCCAGACAACATCATCACATAATAAAACGTCTGTATTTGTACGATGAGTAAATATTAAACTGAACTTTGCCTTGGAACATTGTGTAATACGGTGTAAGATTTTGTGGGCGCCCTCAACATTATTATCCTCTTTGTATCCGTAAATGACATGGCATAGACTGTGTGAATTCTATGAAGACTACTTATACATGGGGTCATATCCATGGACACAAGTAACGATAATTGACAACACGATACGCGATTGTATTTAGGAGGCTAACCACTAATTAATAATGCCGGGTAGGGCCTACTCCTGGGCGACTCGTGTGGGCAAGGACGCTTAGGACGGTGACCAAATGAGTCTCAAATTTCACCGGGGAGGGGGGAGGGGCACTCAAGTATGATAATGGATACGCATGTGTGGCCAACTTTTTTAAACACCCCCCTAAAACGAGTTTTACCCTACCAGCAAATTTAGGATCAATAGGCCTAAGCTAACTTAATACACTAAAGGAAGTTTTGAATGAGAAAACGGACATTTTGATGAGAAACGGCCAAAATGGTGAGAATTTAAATTTTCTCATTCTTTTGGATGAGAAACTTCCTGGTGTGTGTGTCAATCATTATTGTCTTATTAAAATCCGGGACTTTGGTTGACCTGTGCTAGACTCCAGCACATGTTAATGACGCAAAGACAGTTGTGGTAACACCATGGTCGCAGACCTGCAAAAAGCTCAAAACAGATAGTAATGAAACCAGTTTTTATTTTCCTTGCTCTAGCGAGTTCACAGAGAAGGTGTTTCTAGTACAATGCAGCGTCGGACTCTAGCTGAGAGCGTAGCCTGAGTCCAAACGGACTCCAAGAAGGGCTCTCCATACACAAATGAACAAACACAAAGGAAAGTAGTCTCCTCCGTGACCAGCTTGATTTCGATGGAGCGAAACCAAATTGGCTGCAGAGGAGACGGGTAATTTTGCCATGCAAATGAGGTGAGTGCCCTCTCAAGAATAACTACTCTCTGGTCTTACCATTATGAACATATTGTGTTATGTCAGTTACCATTTTGGTAGTAACTGTCCCATTGTGGGCAAATTAAATAATGTTTTTGTATTAATTTGTTCATCCTCCTTCTTCTTTCTCCCTCCTTTCCCTCCCTCTTTTCGTCTTCTCTGTGGCATTTAGCATGAAACACGTTTATTATCTGGTGCAATTGGTCGTCAATTTTTCTTATTACTGTAGACCCTAGCAAACACAAACACGGTTGTTTGATGGTGATCATTTATTAATTTTTCTAACAAAACATTGTTATAATGTTCAATTCTAGACCTGAATAATACCAACAGCTATCACACTAATAACTATACGCGTATATTTTGTAGCAGTTTTAACTTAGATTTTCGTGTCTTTATAAAATTATTCATCTTTTGTGTTTTTTGTGGTAATTGCAATTCTATAAACTGTACATTTCTGTTCAAATTGAGGGCGCTATTTACATATATGACCTTATGTTTTTGATAAAAACTTTTTGAAAATTCGCTTGTCATTTGTTGGTCTGTTTGCTGATGTTCTAGTATCATTTTACAAGTATCTACCCCTTGTAAAGATGCAAAGAAGATTTTTGATAAATAGCGCTATCATTGCTCAACTTTTCTTTAAAATGACCCAGTTTTACTTGCCATCAAACAACCGTGCAAAACATTTTGCAGAAAACGTTTAAATATCGGGTTTTATAAAGGGTTTTAATAACATTCAAAAAGCATATTGATTTTGAAAACTTATTTATGTGTTGAAAACAAATTGCAAAAATATTTTCCCATATTTTTTACAATACTGACGTTTAAAAACATTTTTATGACCTTTATCAATGTTTTTAAGAACATTTGTATGTGTGTGTGTGGGGGGGGGTGTTTGCTGGACGTAGTTATAATCGTGGCAAGAATGCTAATCTTTAGTGAATATTTCCACTGCCCAGTGCCAGAAGTGGGTAAGCACATAGCTGTCATGTATAGAGGTAGTCATTGTGACGTCAACGCCGCCATCTTGTGGGTACAGAGTGCCTTGTTGCTAAGATCACCGCGTTGACGCTTGACTGAAGAGGTGCGTCACGCGCTGCGACTTCCGATTAATCGAGGGGCGTAATGTCTAACCCATGACATGCAGAACGGCAGTACCCACAAAATGGCGGATCCCATGGAAAAGGCTGACGGCCTCTATAGCTGCTATATGTGTAGATAGGTAAAATATACTGTGTGTAAATTGTCAAATGTTCATAGGGCAACTATTGTACTATCCCATTTCTGGCATTGAGCACTCTATATTGTGGTGATCTTATATTTCTTTTCCCTTCTTGTTATTCCTGTTCTTACATGTATACAGTCCTACACCATAGTCTAGAACGTATAAGGTGATTCTTTTTCTCTCTATATAATTATTCTCTTTGATTTTTGTATTTACCTCAAGCCATTTTCAAGTCCACTTCCCGTCAATTGGCTATCTAATCATACCCCATTTATCCAGATCAGTAAAACTTTAAAACGTTGTTTGACCTACCAGATTTTCCCCTCTCTATAATAATGTTTTCACAGTTCTCATCTTTCAAATAAATTGAAACGTGTTGTTCCTGTTGCTCCAGGACTTCCGCATCCGGGAAGGATTTTGTTTTTCTTTTGTTTTTCAAGTGTTCTGCTAATGTTCTATATCTAGAACGGTTACTGTGCCATAGCTGAACCATGGGGCTTTGGCAGATTATTTTCTTTATTCATGACACCACTGCGTGGGGGTGTAAGGAAGGAAGTAAAATAATAAGGAAGTAAGTTAGACTATAGGCTGAGTTCATTTCATGGTTCATGGTTCAGCAAAATTACAAATATTTTAGAATATGTTTAGACATGTGTGTTAAAAACGTATGCCTTTCTGTTTTCACAATCTACTTTTTTGAAATAAAGCTAACATGTTAAGATAGGAGAGAAGTAGCAGCGATTGATCGAGTTTGGTAGCAACGCACTATTAATACTAAAGTAATGTGCGCAATATTCGAGTTGGAAAATGTAGTAGTACTAGGAACGTTATCTCCTACTTCGTTTTGGAATTTCATTACTTTATACTGAATTTATACTGATTTATAAAGTGTTTTATTGAGGCATGGTTTATTAAAACATGACGTTTTGCACGAACTATTTTGCACACTATCTGTTAATGAAAGTGTATAGTGATATGTAGTTGATTTTTTTTTTAATTATTATTTTCAATCGTCATAGAAATTTTGATTACGTTTTCATGTCAATTTATAACAATCGGAAACCTTAAGGCATGGGGTATGGGCAAACTTGAAGTATAATAGGTATCTTGAGAGGGGAAGCAACGAGTTACCCCAAATCACAGCGACAGGTAGTGACTGGGCCGCCGAGTGCGAACATGTATTTATTTTGGAAGGTTCGTGTTTGTTTTAAATTTTGGGGCGTTTTCCCAAAATTTGATACTTTTAGTGATATTTCAAAAAAGCGACATGCCAAAGACAACTCTTTGGGCACATACTTTGTTATTGCTATTGCACTTCTTTTCCACATACCTACGTTATCATTCGCTTTAGTGATTTACGAATATTATATATTTTGTGACTGCAATTTGGCGTTTTCAATGCAATTTAAACTTATCATGAAATTAAAAAATATCTGCTCACGCTTCTTTTATAATTTTTACCTGATCGTCGGCTTTTGCAGGCAACAGAATGCAGATTGGCTCACGATAGATGTCGTATTCCTCTATGTGGGTCACTTGATGATAGATAAAATTATTTTGAATTCCTTGTAACAACACACAAATGTCCGTCTGGAAACCGGGTTTCGGACTAAATTATGGAAGAGCTCTAGTCTTCGGCGCCGTATCAAATCTCATTAAAAGGCCACGACTGGCGAGTATGTATTTATGTTTCCCGCACGAAAGCATGCGTCTACTTCTATACTCTACTTCTTTGGAAACGTTGACCTTTGACCATTCTTTGTATAATGCCCTGTTATGACCTTGATATGTACACTTGTTTGGGTACTGTTAAAGTATCGACTTTAGTACCTGGTCAGAAGATATAGAGGGATATAGTATAGTTTAACTATTGAGTGAACATAGTGAAAGACCCATTATTGATTAGACTTAGAAAATTAGAAATAATAGAATAATAGAATTTTGTACCTAAAATAATACCTGCGTTCTGCATTACGTATTTACTTCTCTTTGGCCTATGCCTATTTATTTATTTGTTTATTTACCGACTAGTTTGGTAGATTAGTAAGTAAATAATAATATTCCATGATTCATTGGTTTATTATTGATTGTTGATATCTTGAAAACTTGATTGATTGATCGATTGATATCCCTTCACATATTCCTAGTTTGTAGGCCCTTTTAATTTTGATAGCGAGTGGTCAAATGTATAGAAAGACCACTCGCTATTAAAGGTCACGTCGAGACTTACTGTCTATAAGCTGTTATGGCAGCGCAGAATTGGTCACGTGCGTTTTATAAAAGCGCATTTATAAATATAACCGAAGTACACTGATAGAGTGTCCCAAAACCTATTAACAGTCGTTGGCAAAAGAAACTGGTCAATGGGTACCTTAAGGGATGTGTAATGAGCGTGAACCCGGTTTGGATTCCAGAGTGTGCCTGTAAAGAGTAGCAGCCATCAGAAAAGGACCAGCTCAGATCGCGCGCCAAATAAGTGTGCATTTCAGAAATAGCCTTTTTCCGCCTTTGAAAAACAAAAATAGGCAAGAAAAAAAATCGAACCCGGACCTCTCGTTTGTAAAACTCAGTGCATATCACTGAACCAAGTAACTATTAGCTGCGAGAAGTTTGATAGTAATCCTTGATATTGCTGAATAGAATAAATCAATAGTTATAGCCTTATTTGTCAAACGTACAATGCAATTCAAAATTAAAAGGGCCTATAAACTAGGAATATGTGTGAAATGGCTATCAATCGATCAATCAATCAAGTTTTCAAGTTATCAACAATCAATAATAAACCAATGAATCATGGAATATTATTATTTACTTACTAATCTACCAAACTAGTCGGTAAATAAACAAATAAATAAATAGGCATAGGCCTAAAGAGAAGTAAATACATAATGCAGAACGCAGGTATTATTTTAGGTACAAAATTATATTATTCTATTATTTCTAATTTTCTAAGTACTATACACGGATTAGGACCTGTGCTTTTAATATCCAAGCGCCTAATTTTTTTCTTTTACTTTTCAAATATCTGTAACATAGATTAAATAATGAAAGATAGATTAAAGAATGAAAGAAAATGAATAAGTTGATTTAACTACCTAAAATGTGTTCTTGTTCGAGCAACTCGTTAAGGGGCACATGTGCAACGAATGTTTACGGTATAAGATTTCACACCACCAAATAGAATTATATGGCTATGCGCCCTTAATTTCACTTCTCAGAATTTAAGCATTAAAATGAGCAGAAATTTGCATAATTTTAGCCAAATTTGGATTGGTCATGATTATTAATAATATTTCCTGCAAGTGTACCACAGATGGGAGAGATCGAATAACGTTTAATGATTTTAAGCAGCCCTTTCTTTACAGAAACACTGGCATGGTTTTGCCTGTAAAATAGTCAATTCCCGGGCATCGTAGACTTCGAGGGCCAGTCGTAAAAAATAATAACGGTCAACCTATATTTTTTCCCATCCAGAGGGATCAGGCAAGGGCTGATTTCAACCATCATAGCTGTCGCTTAAAACTGAGTCGCTCCTGTGAAGAAAAAATGACGTTCTCTTAAGGCAAATTTAGCACATGGGACTCTGATTTGGTAGTGTGAAATCATAAGGTTGAAAAAAGAAAATAAGATAAATTATTGCAGTTTGTATCATGTTTATTACAAAAAAATGTGCTCCCTGTATAAAGCGTTGAGAGTCGCAGTAGTATATAAAAATCCCAGTCTCATCAATCACGCTTCCGGTGTGTTTTCTATTTACATCTTTAGTAGTACTCTACTTAATTTTGTACAGATTAATATCAGGGTAATATCATATTTTGCTTTATAATACTACATAGACATGATATATTCATTTCGTTCATAGTTTTCATAATGGATATGCAATATGAACAACATATAATGTTATGATAGTTATACAGAACAATATCCTGTATTCGGATAATTTCAGAAAAATGAGACATACCTAACATTAAATGGAACTCAATACACATTCAAAACATTAACTTGCAGATTTAAATATAGATGAAAACAAGAAAATAACATGTCTTTTCATCACGCTCTAATCAAAACGCTAGACCGATATGGTACTAATGAAGTCTTATCCAAGCAACACAGAAACTTGTTTTGGGTGTTAGTCAAAAGTTTTACTAACGGTTTAAAAGTTTTTAAGAAAACAAAACAAAACACTACAGCAACTTTTACAAATGGTGGAAATGTTATTGTAAATTCGCTTTTAGCATACATGTTTGCAAATTATTTTGTCAAACTTAAATACCATTATTCTAGAATGTTTTGCAGAAAGCTTCTAAGAGTGATTGTATAAATTAATAAAAAAAGTCTATTTGTATAACCCTTGACATTAAACGTCTTCTGGCAACATTTTCTAAATTTAGGCGAATGTTTTGTGTTTGCTGGGATAATATCCATAGATTATGCATGTATATTTGTATCTTTTTCCCGCATTATAAAATTCAAAATCTTAATCTAAAAGAAACCCTCGGTAACTTTGAACTTGCAACAAATGACGATTTGAGCGCAAGAAGACCGTAAGTTCAGGTGGCCCTCAACATGTATACACTAAAGTTACGTATAGTTTCCTAGGGTTTCATAATGTTTAATACATGTTCCAGGGTGAAAACATCATGAAATGTTGTGAAAGATTTCTTTTTGGCCCATAAAACATTACCAAACTATACACAACTTGAGTGCATACATGTTGAGGGGCCAAGTGGACTTACGGTCTTCTTTGCGCTCAGGTCTTAAAATGCATAAGAATAGTTTATAACGAGAGGAAAAAGTAAACTGCGCCAAAAATATGATTAATTGTCTGAGAGGTAAAACTTATGTCCGAGATAAAGAAAGAACGTACACTGTGTCTTCTAATTAGAACCTAGTAATTAAACATCCTTGTAGCCTCAAACACGGATAACCTAGCTACTTTTAATACAAGGTTGACAAAACCATTTTCTATGATCTCATATTTTTTAACTCTACCAAGTCGAGAGAATTTATTGGAAGAACTGTCCAAGATTGTTTTTCAACTGTTTTTGGCAATAAACGACAAAACAATGGACTACCGGTTTATAGAGATTTTTAATTGGCCCTCCAGCCGTTGTTGGCGTTTTTGCTCGGCTAACTCCAGTCAGGCGGGGATTCGCGAAGCCAGGCTACACAAATCGTCGCTAATTCCAGACTGATTGGAGTTAACTCAAGCCAAACGCCATCATCGGATGGAAAGGGCCAATTATATATAAATTCTATCACTTAACTTGATGGGGAATATAAATTACACACATTATATTCGATATAATAATAATAATAATAACAGTAAGATGGTAACAAAGTACGCATCTTCATAAAAACTATTATGTGACGTGTAAAAATGATCTATACGTTTTAATTGTACTAAAATCATGGTTTTCAAATCTCATATACATATAAAATTTCATTTCGATTATGATTCTAAAAGTTTTTAAGAACAATAGCCATACCATAGGAATATTTTAACAAGCTATAAATCCGATAACTGTTAAAACGCAGTGACTGCTCCAGCCGAGAAAAAAAAAGTTTTTTTGTCTGGGTGATCGGTCACTAGCATTGGCCGGGTGTTTTGACATTACTGCGGTCAAGAGACCCTATAATGCCAGTTATTATATAAATGTACATACTTATAAGACATAATATATCATATGTATTGTTGTGTCATATGTATTTGTGTAATTCAATAGACAATTGTCTTTCGAATACAGGCTTAATCGTTTTGATACCCATCAATTTGATGTTTACTGAAAAGCCCGTTTCGTCCAAAATGCAACACTGGATACTCTTAAAATGTCTATAACGTATCTTCTCTGGTATAGATATTGTGATAATGTATAATTGTAATTTTAAGGTTATTAATTATTTTAAACTGTTGTGATTTGGTAGTTCACAGCATCTTACGAATGGTAGTGAGCTTTGGCAAAAAATTGCATTGTTCAATTCATAGCGAGCGTGTAGAAGAATTAAAATACCACAGATATACTTTTGTATGTGCTGCGGTTCTTAAGTTACGTTGTAAAGAGTGCTGAAACAACAACACTTTTGTAAAACGTACATACGAGTACTCATTAACAACAATAAATTAAGCAAGTTTGCAAAGTATACGATTTGTAGAATGGACTTTGCAAAACATCAAGGTGTTAATTTTCATTAATATATTGAACTAGATAATGAAAAATCGATTTTTAGGTTGCTTCGACCAACAATACCTCGTCTACCCTTAATAACGTTTTGATGTGACTTGACCTAAAATGGAATAAAATGTATCAACTTGTATAATTAATGACCGATAAAAATGTTAACGTATACGCGCCGAAAAGCCAAATACTGCCTACTAACAACTAACAAACTGATCATGTATTTGTTTATGGTCTTACTAAGGTTTATAGTGCTCTAAAATGCTGCCGTAAATCCCCAAATGACAGGACTAGGCGGAGGACCATTGATTACATTCACTTGATGGTAAAGCATGATGTACCAGGTTGATGTACAACTTTACCTGTGGTAGAGTGGCACATCATAATTCGAGGGCAAGTGGTGAATCCCAACACATTTGATTACGTTATAATAATGTCAAATATTGGATTTGGTATATTTTTTTTTAATTTGTAATCATAACCATGTTAACACAATGATGCCACATAGAGTCTGTGCGCAAGAAGTTACAATGCTGCAACATTGCATACTGGTCAAGGGTATAGGTAAAAGATCAGGTGAAATTAGTGTAAAAGTATGCATTCACAATATTCACGACGTTTTACGGGTCTCGACATGACAATCAAGTTGTTTGGCTGAAAGAAATAACGAAACTCTGCAGATTCTTTGCACTCATTATGCAACTCTTAGCCTGCTCTATTATAATGTCAGCATTAATTGAAATATGTCAAACGAAATCCCCTTAGATGCTAAGGAATAAAAAAAATATATATACGATTTAGGGATAAAATCAAAACTCGACCGATGGTTTACCGCTTGTACCGTTCTGGTTTCCATTGTTTAGAGCAATAAAAGCCGGACGGAACCAGCGGTCAACCGCTGGTTGAGTTTTGATTTCATCCCTATCAAGACCAAATATGGCGATACCGTACAGGGCGGACTTTAATCATTATTTTTTTAAATGTCACTAAACTGTGCATAATAAAATCCAAACGTGTTGAAAAAAAAATCAAACAAACAGAATGCAATATTTTCATGTACAAATTAGAAGTGTATTGAAATGAGTACTAATATGATTAGCATTTCTTGAATGTTTCTTTTATGACCACGGTTCGACATTCCAGAACAAGGAGATCGTTTTCTGTTTAGCAGTACGAACTTGCAAAGCATTTAATTGTTACTGAAGAGTAAATGTGCCATATGGATTCGTCTTTATATCTCTTCACTGTAAAATATTTTTACTCAGCACTGAGTAAAAAGGTCATAACTCAACAGTTGAGTAAAAAATTACTCAACATTGAGTTCATATAGGTCAGAACTCAACAAATGAGTAAAACATTACTCAATTTTGAGTAAAAAATTACGAAATGTTGAGTAAGTTTTTACTCAACAGTTGAGTTGTGACCTATTATGAGCTCAATGTTGAGTATTTTTTTACTCAACTGTTGAGCTGTTACCTTTTTACTCAGTGTTGAGTAAAATATTTTTTACAGTGTAACGGCTTTTATTCAGCATGCTTCAAAAGTCGTGTGCTTGCATTAAAATGGCGCATAACTAAACTGTAATTAAGGCTTTGAGAGGAAGAATTCAGGTCCCCAAGATGAAAGTATATGAGGATAGATCTGCATCATCTAAAAGATGTTCGTGTTCGAATTGAGTATTTGTGGCATGTAAACTGAAAGAAGGGGTCAACAATATTTGCTGCCGTTTAAGTTTTAAGTGCTAAAGTTGTGCAATATAAATCGCCGAAAAATATCCTTACACAAATGAAATCGTCTACAGCAAAGTTTAAGTTAATGCAATAAATTTGAAATATTTCATAGAAACCGAACTAAATTGTATGCGTTCTCCAACGAAATCATAGGAATGAAACCATATTCAGCACAAGGCAGCTATCAGACGTGAGCACCCTTTTCACAAAACTTGTATTCTTGAGAGTATTTTCCTTCCTTGAGGAAAAAGTGGAGAGGTTTACTAGTCACGTAACAATTTCCTAATTAAAATTGCGCTAATTGTATGCAGGGGAGTCTGCAAATAATATTTCTCGTTGCAAGACATAATGCATACCTTATTCACATCGATCAACCGTTGGCAATATTTCCAATACAATTCAGGCAAACTTAGATAACCTTTACAAAGACTAGGTTCGTTTGTACTAATTTGATTTTTTTTTTGCGTATATTCCAGATAATATTATGCTTTTAGCCAGAAGATAATATTCTTCTATCTTTGTTTCGGATGGATTCGCCAAAGCGTATATAAATAATTCAAATTTGGATTAGCATAAATGGGTTTGTATAGCCTGTATTGTCAGCCTGTTGCACAATCTTGAGTTTATCAAGATGACAGTAAAACAACATGCGGTTTTCTTGACAAAATACAAATGCTATTATTGTAACCGCTGACTGCAGCTGAAATGTTTTGATTGTGAGGCAACGCAGACTTTCATAAGTTCAGAATAATAGCTGGTAATATAGAAATACAAAATATAGGAAAACAATTTTGAATATATCGCCTTACACTACAGCATTCACGCGATGCGATACCTATGCATTATACCATAGATAAAGGCTGATCACTCGCACCTGTAAGATTAGTTAGTATCTTTGAAAAGAGCCGTATTATATTCAATCGATGTTTGCAGACATACACTGGTGTTTAATGCAATCTGCCTGTAGTGCAGGATGATCTACCTCTATTGTTATGGTAATTAATCCGATTATTACGTCACTTTTACGCCAAAGTTTAATTTTTCTAAACTTCTGGGATGTTATTTATCATACCTTATACTGCAAGAAAAAAAACAAAAAAACTTTCTTTGCAATTATTTGGGGCCATGTGGTAACTTTAACTCTACTAAAGTTTGTTCAAAGCTTATATAAGGTGGAAAAATAAGACTCATAACACTGTGTATTGATATAGAACGGCGTGCATGCTGTTGGGTGCAGTGCTTACACTAGTTGTGCGTTACGTAATGCGTGACTATCGCACGCGTATGTGAATTTACGCGAGTGGGAGTTGGGACTTTATTGACGCGAGCAGTAACAAACGCCAAATAATTTCCGCCTTATATAAACTGAACAAACTTTAGTTGTAGAGGCGGTATTACTTTTTTCCAACTTGATGTAGCAGTGGCGTCAACGCGTCGAGGCAGCTATTTCGCGCTCGCAATCTATGCGACGTCTTTAAGCGCGTACGTGTGTACGCCAGCGCTTTGGGCGAACAGTGATTTGAAGCTGCGCCTTATGATATGCGCGCTGCGTCACTGCCACATGAGGGTGAAATGGTATAGTATAATTGCTTTTAGTTTGGAAGTTATGGTCCTAAGATATAACGTGCGTTGGGGAATATTGTAATTTGGAAATGACAGATATCTGAATGTCCTCGATCTATATAATTGTTCATTTGGTTGCCCGACTTTCTTGTTCGATCATTTTTTCATCATACAAAATCAACCTGGCAGTATTATATGTGATCTTCAAACCATGGGCAATCGCATTTATAGTAACTGTGACTGTAAACTACTTTACTAGCTATATCATATGAACCGGGCCTGGGATATCATCCGTAACCGTGATCATTACAAATCCATCACGCCATCCCTGGTTACACTGGTGCGCATTGCAATAGCCGCTGCCACATATATGGGATTAAAGCAACCATTAGGCAGGGTTATCTATAATGATTTAAATAGCAAGGAAGGGTTAATCATGTAATGGATTAGGCAAGGAGGGGTAAATGAAGTAATTACCCCTATGTCTCATGGAAGAACAGAGGATACCTTAAAACATCCACTGAATGAGCAACCCAAGTAAAGAAGAAATAAAGCAAAACAAAACAAAAATGGGAGTGATTTTCCTATTATTAGCAAGTGCTTCAAATCGTAAATTATAGTTATCATATTTCAAATTAATTTTATTATAAAATTTCTAGCTGACAACCGTATATGTAGGTACAATCCAGGCGCGTTAAAACTTGTTGTACTTTTCGTTTCGTACTTTCTTACTCTCCTATTTTGGTTTGTTTTCTCTTTATTGTCAGGCTCTATTTATATCTAAAATATCCATTTGCCAAGTAAAATGCATTTTATTAGCTTAAATATAAAATTCGTTTGACGTCATTATCAAAGTAGTGGTCTACCCTGTACATCTTCTCTGCATAGTAATATTTCACGCGTCTATATGCATACATTGGCTTCGCCTTTATAGCCAGCAAGAGTAATATATTTGTTGCATCGCCTAGTGCATCTTCGTTTAGTAACACTTCTTATCGTTGACATTTATCTTTTGAACCCACCTTCATCAACGCTAGATGCCTGGGTACACATGAACTGTATGATGTCAAAGCGACTACGAGCTCTCTGTGTGTATATTTAGAACGCTTAATTGGAGTAAAGCAAAATAAAGATGACGCGGAGTTAAACTAAGAAGCTATACGTCGTGTTTGATATTTGTATCCGTCAGTTTTTGTATGGTAAATGAAACCTTTAAGGGGTACTACACACTCGTTTAATTTTGTGCCAATTTTTAATTTTTCTCAAAATTATAGCGCATTGGTGACAAGTAAGATATGTATATTATAGGGCAAGGACTACAATTACTGCACTGGAAATTTTTATTTCAGCTCAGACAACAGTTGTGGAGTTACAGTCAAAAATGAGGGAAAACCAATATTTAATCAATAAATCAATAACTACTTGCCTTGAGTTGCTGAATTTTCAGTGCAGTAGCTGTAGTCCTTGCCCCTATAATATACATATCTTACTTGTCACCAATGCACTATAATTTTTGAGAAAAATGCAAAAAATAGGCACAAATTGGCCAGGTGTGTATTACCCCCCTTAAGATACTCTTTTTTGCAGGAAGAGAACTTGAGTTGATTTAATTTGAGTGAATTTATTTACGAGTTTTTTGTTTGTTTTGTTTTGTTAAATTTTCTGCTGCGTTTGTTTATATTGAATTTTGGTGACCTTTAAATATCACGTGTGACACAACAAGTATTGTTATTGTAAATACAATACATTTTAAAACAAAATTGTTACAGATCATTCCACAAATAGGTCTATCCCAAAATGACACTGTTTGTGCAATTGTCGAGAACACATAAAACAGTAAACAATGATCTGCTATTGATATACATATTTAGCAACGTTGTACGTATATACCATAATAGGATAATCAGTATAATTAACGTCCTGATGAATTTTATGATGCATTAATTTGGTTATCGTTTGATGAGAGATTTGAGTGAGAGTAATAACGTATTATTATGTACAGTTAAAGTTTGACCTAAAAAGTACAGTCACATGCAGAAATTCATCAAAATGAAGTATTATATGAATCCACCAAACTTACTTATGATATTTTCCTACAGGTAATAATAATAAAATATCAAAATATTGCAATATTTTGTGACAATATACAAACATAAGTAATTGTGATTCCTCTCTATTGGTTCAATACAACATCGTTATAATTCACTGTAAATTCAAACGTTTATGTTTTTAACACTTCTCTAAACACTTCAGTACGATGACTTACAATTCTTAAAGTTACACGTATAGATTTTAGTCTATAAACAGAGTAAGTTAAGTTCTTTAAACAATACGTTTTATTGGCGTGTTTGTTAACAAGTGTTTAGGAGCATTTATGGTGTTTAATTTGATGGTGTTAATAGTGTTTAATTTACTGTTTAGCAAATTAAGTCTTTAAACGTGTTGCAAGAACGCATATTGAAGTATTTAGAGAAGTGTTTAAACTTAAATTTGAATTCACAGTGCAGGATACAATTGGGAATAGTATTAAATAAAAACACTATGTACACAAGTCAAGGTATTCTCTGATAAAATACAAAAAATAAAAAATATGCTTACAGGTAGATACCCATTGACATTGAAGCAACATAACCAGAATAATAAATAATATAACTTATAAGTATGTGTCGTAATAGAGTAATATACATAATATTCACACAAATAAATGTCAAATGTACAATCAATTATTTAATATGTTCATCTTTTTGGCCTGACTTGGTTATTTCTAGTTAAAAATCCATAAGCCCCATATAGAAGTTATGAGCTTAATATTGCACATTGAATGTGAATTTTCAAATTGATTTATCTGAATGGGTGATACCATTTGAAATCTACATCCTATGTGTGTGATATTAAAGCGGCTATGTGTTCGCTATATAGGTGTGTATGGATTTCAAACTGCACAAGCCCATCTAGAAGGCCCAGCCTATCTTGATATTATGTACACTGGCATACAGATTCATGTCATTTACATTAATATATATAAATCATTTGCACACATTGCACATTATTTATAATGACAACTTCAACACAATTGTCTTTTGATGTTAATTTTGACATATTTTAGAAAAGGGATAGAGACATTACAATGAAATTAGCGAAACATCTATAAACAGATTATGTATTCAGAAGTAGTGACATTGGCTTTATAATATAAATCAGAGCAAAGTGATGATATGGGTATTGTTGCTTTAACGTATTTGAACCATTAATATAAAAATTTCTTTTCAGATAAGATTACAGATAAAGTGCAAGAAAGCACTATCAGTAATAGCTGCTATACAGTATGTCATATGTGTATGATATATAGAATGCAGAAATTGTGACATGTCTATAAGGCATCTATTTAAGATAGGCATTCTTGCACTAAGACATTGAGTTACTTATATCTATGAAAACACACATCAGTCAATACTTATTGGCAAGCATCAACTATGTTAACATTAAGCGTTGAGGATTTTAGGTATATGTTCTTATGCTTGCATTGGCCTTTTATCAAAAAAGTGAAAACAAAACAGATGTCCCATGGCAAATTAATTTGTAGGTTTTCAATAGCAGTGTGATAAACTACCATTTTTTTTCAATAAGAAGGGTCGTTTGAAATGCAGACATAGCAGTTGCCTTCTATTATAGAAATGGACACAGTAATATACGAAGGGTCGCTTGTCCGAAAATGGTTAGTTTTATGTCATTAGGGTTAAGGGATAGTATTAGGGTTATGATAGGGTAGCTAGGCTCATATCACACAATTATAGGTGGCGCTTATTCGTCCATAGGGAAGTGGAATGTGCATGTACGGTCCAAAAATGGCTTTACTGTGGGGCTCAATGGAAAAAAAATCACTAAAATTATTACCTTTGACAACCAAAACCTAAGTGATGTTGACTTACGTTGGTACTGGCATAATACTGGGATTCATAAACTATCACATAGTGCACCTATGTTCCACCAAGTCGACACTCTGATTTAGCTTCCAAAAGCATATTGTGTGTAAATCAAGACCATCCAAAACAGCTTTCAGTAAAGAATAGGAGGTCATCTAGGTCACATACAGTAGTGTACATTGTACATGTGCTCAAGGTCACAATTTCACACACACATTTTTGGACAATTTGGTGACACTATTTTTTAGTCTGTAACTGCAAAAGTATATGCACTAGAAACATGATTGACCCTTATTGTTTAGGTAATTTGATTCTCTTTCCAATGAAAGAACTTTTCAGCCAAAAAAAATATTGAACTTTTATGAACATCCCATGATAGGGTTAGTGTTAGGGATTAAGAATTAGAGTTAGGGTTAGTTTAATATAAGGGTTGGGTAGGTTGATGCTTAGGGTTAGAATTATGGCGTTGGGTTTATAGGGTTAGGTGAGAGCTTTGGGGTTATAATTTGGGGAAGGATTAAGGTGTTTTTTTGTTTCGACTATTGACCCTTCTATCGATCTATAACCATTAATACACCGTTTCTGTCGAGAAGACATATTGAATATGTTGAGTCTTTCTTAAGAATACTTATACAACGAACGCTTGTGCGATAAGGCAATACCATGTTGCGTTTTTTTCTTAAGAAGACTTTAATATAACTTTCGGCGAGAAGGCATAACTCATGTTGAGTCTTCTTAAGACGACTTTATGAGCTACCGGTATACCGTAAATTGCTATGCACCTTCATATAAGTGTACATG
>NC_092646.1:51817645-51855406 GCF_039555335.1 Amphiura filiformis | reverse complement strand
CTTCTTATTAATTTAAGAAGACTTTAATATGGCGTTCGGACGAGAAGGCATAAATCATGTTGAGTCTTTCTTAAGACGACTCTATAAGCTACCGTATACCAAATGTCATGCACCTTCATATAAGTGTACATGTGTAACAAATGGTATTTCTTATTAAGTTGACTTCAATGAGATTTTAGCTATCATAATAAGACATAAATATGACATAAATATGATATTAGTTTACAATAGTGTTTGATGTTGTCAAATCAGGAATATACAATATTATTACTTCGATATTAGATTAGGACACACCCTTGAAAATTTAATTATTTTAATGTTGGTGCTATTTAAAAGTGCTATATTTTCTGTGATTCAAACGATGTCATTAAAATACTGGGTATATCAAATTCAATATACCATATTCCTTATTATATATGTGATTTATAACCGCATATTTGACCAAATATCAGAGAGAATGGTTGCTGAAAGAAATACCATTCGTATCAAATATCATTCTAATAATAACAAATTATGCATATTGCATTCTACGTCACGCAATAAAGCAGTATGTAAACATCTAAAAAAAAAGTAACTAACCCCCCTTAAATAATGACCATTATTCAAAAACGGGTGATTGTATTACAAATCTGTAACATGCGTTGGAAGCTGAATTTATTTCTGCACATTTTGACACCTCGTTTGTAGCAATTGAATATATGAATACAAAAACCACCTAAGTCCACACTTTGGCCAAATTGAGTTAAGCATGGGAAATTGTTGCTATACATAGGCCTGTCATATGCATGAAAGAACAACTCAAATTCATTCTCTGTGTCTATTGGGCATGTGAAAAATAGCATGTATGAAAGAATCACCCAATTCCATGATTTGAGTCTTGTAACACATTGATTGAAATCCAGTATGTATAAAAGTCCACTTGTAACACATTCATTGCTAGAGAATGACTTTTGAACAAAAATGGGTTTAATAAAGGAAAGTGTGGTTTATATTACATGGCAGAATGCTTATCAACATTATACATACCTGTGTGCTTTATTTTGTATTATCTTACTAGTGGTAATCTCATTCTAACATTGTTGTCTTTGTATATGATTCAAAAACCACCTAAGTCCAAAATTTAAAATGAACCCCACGAAGTCCCTGAAATGCTAATCGTCATACCTAATACAGGTTAATCCACTCATTTGCACGTAAAACTTACCATATTGACCAGGTAAATCTAACTGAAGGAATTAAAATGATACACGGGTTTTTCTCTCAAAATAACTTCGCATGGACTTAGGTGGCTTTTGTATTCATGTATTCAATTAACTAAATATTGACGTCACAGTAACCCAAGATTTGAAAGTTTTCAAATCGTGGTTTTCATGGAAGAAAGGCCCAACTCCATGGAGTTGGGCCCTTCTTCCACAAATATTTGGATAAAGAGGAATTTTTTCATCCATGATATCTAATTTTCACTACAATGCTAACATATTACATGCTTCTACTTGTGCAATTATTGGATAATTATCGAATTTATGTACTATTTATAACACATCTGCTTACGGAACTGGCACTTGCAGTATATTAGTGGAAGAAGGGCCCAACTCCAGCTCGTATTAAAACCTGTACCGTTGCCATGGAAACATTATATATAATTTTGAATGTGTGTAATATTGTATGTTCATGTATTAAAGGTCCCCTGAAGATGAAAACATTCTGCATATAAAACTTTTCCAAATATTAAGTTTTTCTTAATATATATCTCAAAACAGTTTTGATGGAGTTGGGCCCTTCTTCCACTCAGGTATTCAAATATGGACCTCACTACATTGAATTGACCGGTGTTTTATTGTTTTCTGGGCTATCGTATCAAATGAGGTGTCAAAATGCGCAGAAATAAATTCTGCTTCCAACACATTTTACAGATTTGTAATACAATAGCCCCTTTTTGAATAATGGTCATTATCTAAGGGGGTTAGTTACTTTTTTTTATATGTTCATTTATTCTATAATAGCCCAGGTGCTTTTTAAAAAACAATTTAATTATTTTTTTGATAAAATTGACGGGAATAATATGAACTAAAAAAACTCATGATAATATTTTCTTGGTGTATATCAATGTGGTTATCGATTTGATGTGTGTGTGTAATAGAGAATCAATCTATGGCCAGGGATGGCAATCAAGATTAATTCACCTCTCAAATTATTTTAATCAGCTACATACTACTAAGAAAAAAATAATAGCGGATAATACGATTAATATTATTAATACAATAATTAAGGGACAGTCTAAATGTTTCCTACTGTCTGTTCAATTAGCTTAGATTCTTGAATTGTTAAGATATTTGAAAAAAAAAAATTGTGGTCAAAGTCATCAAAGAAAAGTGTTTGCACAGCCTTAGACCTAACATGATTTATACTTTTCAAATTCTAAAGTTCAATTTAAAACCCTATTTCTTTTCAATTTTGGTCTTTTCCCGCGATATTTTTTATAAAAAGCCGTAGAACATCGGGTACCATAAACTTTTTTTGAATCAATCCATTGAGAGCAATGGGGACGAATGTCACAATGCGCAGAGATAGTATTTATTCGACCATCCGCATCAGGAAGTATTGTCCAGCAAAATATTTGCCAGTATGCCTAGTTTGTGCGTATGGGTCTGAGAATGGGTCTGAGAAGGTGTAGGCCTATAGGCCTATTATAAAACTACACATTTATTTTCAATTTGTTATTTCGTTTTGTTCAAGTTGAATACAAACTGAAAAAACCGTGAAACACAGGAACTTTTGTACAAGAAAAATATTATTTAAAACAATCAGGTTACAGAAAACAATTCTTGTAAAGTCACTGTATCTGAAAATGTCAAGCGAATGCTGATATTCTTGGGAAGGAATTGTGGTATTAAACAAAACTCAATTTACATTGTAACCAGTTGAAGAACGAAATCCATAATTTTAATGTAATTGTTTAGGGAAAATAATGCTCAGAATAATGCATAAAACGTAATCGCGCCATATAATTTCGTGTAACAAAAACCGGTGGACCATCATCACCTATAGAACCTATCCAATAACCGGAACGGTGTAACAATTGAAATGGCAAGACAGATTGGTGGACAGATTGTTTTGCTAAATTGGATAGGGTCTATGCCCTAAGTTGAGAATGGACCGTCCCACTCGATTTGTAAAAAGGTCGTGAACCCTTTCGGTGGACTTCCAAGTAACTGCCTAAAATGAGGCAAAATTGAAAAGAAATGGGGTTTTAAATTGAACTTTGGAATTTGAAAAGTATAAATCACGTTAGGTCTAAGGCTGTGCTAACACTTTTCTTTGATGACTTTGGCCACAAGTTTTTATTTTTTCAAATATCTTAAAAATTCAAGAATCTAAGCTAATTGAACAGACAGTAATTTCAGATTTGTCGAATATACCCGATGACCCTCTTTTTTAAGGTCGCACCCGATGACCCCCTTTTTTAAAGGTCATGCCCGATGATCCCCCTTTTTAGGTGCGGCTACCCAATGACGCCCTTTGTTAGGCGCGGCTACTCAATGACCCCACACAAATTGAAATTTGTGTTGTAAATTTGGAACAAGAGATTGAATTTTGCTCTATTTATTTCAACATTTTCCACCCGATGACCCCTTTTGGGAAATGTTATGATGACCCCCTTTTTAAAAAATGTTATACCCAATGACCCCACTTTAATTTTGTTTGTACCCAATGACCTTTTTTTTAAAAACGACGTTTGTACCGATAGACCCATACTTCGCGACGCCGGTAGGCACATACCCGTCACTTCTAAAGTTGAGTTCCCCCACAGTTTTGTTCATAATTATTAACTGGACCAACGGACACCAAATTGGTAGCACGTTTTGCAAAATTCCTTTGCATTTTTACTGAAGGCCCTAATCATCTTTTCTAATTACAGGCATGAAAGTCCACTTTTTTTTCAAAAGTGTCAAAAAAGTCTGAAAATTACCAGAATTGTCAAGTATTTAAATTACAGGAATTAGAATTAAAGCCAATAGGGCTACCTCAATACAGCCTATTCTTACAATTATGACTGTAACACACACCTACACAACATCGTTAACAACATAGGCAAGAAAATGTGGTCAAAACGAATTTAATTATACAATAAAGGAATACTGTATTAGCTTAGTGCATAGGAGGCATTTCTATCTACATTTCAAGTGGATCATCTGTATCATGCAATTAAGACTTTCAAATCTATTACATTATCTATCATATTTATTAACTATATCCGATGTGACCACGTTGCTCCAAAAACACTTTGAGGTCAATATTGAGACTGATTAATCTTCAATGTAGTTAATTCTGTTACACCATCACGTATACGGCTAATTATACTACAATCCAGGAAAAAATAGTTGGCACACTTGCACTAAACAATGGAAATGCGTGCCCTATTAAAATTGGGGAGGCGAGTGAAACATGCATGCAATATATGTGAAGTACAGACTCCCCCCTATATCTCACCCTTCCCCACTCCCCATCTTTCAATGTTGGAGGGTCTCACGGACCTGTTGATAACATGGCTTGTTCCAACATTGAATTGGGGGGGGGGGGGAGCGGGGGCAGAGATATACCAAAAGACAGGCAAAGTGTGCCAACCTTTTTTTCGTGGATTGTAGCTTTTAGTTTCAGTGTAGACCTTATTTATAACATGATAAGTTGTTTTAATGTATGTGCATACTAATTGAACCTAATGTATTTGAATTTTTGTTTAACCTTAACCAAAATTTAATTAATCTTACATATTACAAAAAAAAAAAACGTTTTTAAAACTTCTGTACATATAGGGTCCACAACTTATAAGTTCCCCCTAATACTTTTTTAAATAAGTCCAAAAATGTTTTATGAAATGTAAGAGTGTAAAAAAGGTATGCATAACCCTATTTGTTTTACACAAGTGGACCAATTTATAGCGTCACACGTCATTGCGTTCAGTCACAATGGTTAATTGTGCAAGAAAAGAGGCAGTTTTAAAAGTTGCACCTGAGTCCATAGCAGTCAGGTTTTCTTTAACAAACACATGAATAGACCTGGCCTACTGTATTGTTTGAGAGCTGACTCCTATGGACTCAGATGCAACTTTTAACACTGTTTAAAACGGTCTCTTTTTTACATAATGACCCATTGTGACTAAACGCAATGAAGGCTACCCATACAATTCTACACATTTTCATTTTGTCAAATATTTTGCTATTTATTTTAAAAAGTATTTAGGGGGAACTTATACGTTGTGAACCCTATAGTAGTTGTTACCGTTAAAGCTAGTTAAACTAGTTAAAGTCGAGAATATTTTCCAGAGTATTCTATTTTTGTACATAAATTTAGAAAGCTTCAATTTAATATGCATTGCTGAGAGAGTTTGTTGCCGCAATTTTAGGCACATTGGAATCGATTGTTTTACATGACCAGTAAGGCGACAATACAGCAGATGACATTTCCGAAAAAAATGTACGTTTATAGAAAGTAGCATTAACAAAGTGTATATCAACAATATTATTAGTTTGATCAGTTGATAAATAGTTTTAGGAATCAATTAAATTTGAATTTGCATGCTTTAATAGTATGACAGAGATATTATAGAGAAATCACATTAAATTGATGATAATTATATTGAATCTGTCAATACTTATAAAACGTTTTTGTGCACTACACTTCCCAAGGTATCAAAACATGGCAGTAAACATGATAAACATATGGCACCCGTAAAATACAATCACATGCAAATCGGCAAACGTAATTCCAGATAATAGACAACCACCCCTGAAATCCCCTGCCAAGTACGGAACTAATTGGGCTATGCCAGTTGAATCCTAAGGAATACATTAAATATACCGTGTGTCTTTTAAGAGTAAGTCTGTTCCTTCCCCATAAGAAAACCATTTTAACATGTTTTAAATTAAACTTACACAATTAATTTGATATTAATTTGTTACTGGTTATTGTTTTAATATAAATGTCACAAGTAGCAATAATTATTTATTTGATGTTGTTGTCTCTTTATGGTCGATAACCTCCGAAGTTAATATGCAAACCTCGGTTATTGATGTTTTATCATTGAAATCCGAGGTCTGCAGACATTTAAATCCGCCAAAACATACAAAATTAGCTCTAAAAATCTAGAACAACGGCCGATATTTTGTTTCGCTGCAATGATCAGGTATCATTGCAGCTAGTAGCCCAAAGGCAAATAAACAGAGGGGGTACTTCCATATTGATAATACGCTCCAGGGGAAGTCGGAATATAGGCGGAACGGACTTACGACACACGTATATATTTAATCTCTTACGCAGGGAGTGTGAATGTAAAATGGTGTTACCTGAATAGGTGACTCCATTTAAAATATGTACCTTCTGTGTGTGAGATTAAGATCATGTCTTGCATAGGGGAGCGGGGGGGGGGGGGTATGATTTTAAACTGGAATAACCCAATGTTGATATTATTATCTTTAACACAATCCAAGCTCTAAATATGTTATGGGAAGTGACATTTTTTTAAATACATTAATGTGATCTTTATTTAAAATGTTTACAATATGGCAATAGTGGCACCGATGTATATACATGTATCTTCTGATTTCTGATACCACTGTCATACATCGGACTGCATGCAGCTGTTTTGGAGTAACATATGCCTACATATCTGATGTTGTTTGGAGCTTTAATGAATGCCACCTTAAAGATCTCCTCTGTGGTGTACATTTGCAATTGCGAAACTACAATACTGTGGTAGTTATTGTGTGAGAACTCTAATACATCATATTATCCTATTATAATGAGCAGAACATTAACACCTAAATGCTAAATCTGTGAAAATAATTAACATGCATCGGTGGGGACACAAACACAGTACACATATCATCGTTGCATTTAATGGGTTAATATTAAGCTTAAATTTGGCATGTTCTTTCCTAGCTGCACTCACTATACGGTGTATAAAGCACCTATGTGTGTGTCAGGCTTGTTGCATTTGCTCAGCTAATCCACGAAATGAAGTTCTGTCTCGTATAGACGCCTCTCGTCTCATTTTCATCTGTTGTCTCTCTTCAAAGTTTGATTTTAGCACCCATACAATAAGGCCAATAAAGGCCGTTACCGAAAGAAGACATATGATAATCCCTTCATATTCCATTCGCTTGGTCAATGACTCGTATGTACTGAATAAATGGCCTGGCGAATGGCCGTCCGGTTCTTTATCGATATATGATGGCGCGTAGGCATCCCCCATACCATATTCGCTGCCACCATAGTCATCATTAATAGACGCAGAGTTCTGTGCTTTACATACACACAAACACATAAAACCAATCCAATAAACAAGTGCATTTTGTGTACACTTTTGGAATGACGACGGCATGGTCTGAAGACGGAAATAAGAAGCCAGCTTACCCGCTACAACAGGTATTCTTTGGATTTGCTGGACTAATGTCAACGGATAGTCTGAGTACCTTGTCATGACCAGTGCTGCCACCGGTCTCTTGGCGATAACAAATTCACACTGTAGTATCTTCTAATCATGCAGGTACTGCAACTGGTGCTTATTACGAGCAATACATAGTGCATAAACGTTAAGCTTATTCTCAGAAACTGGAGGAATGAAATCCACGCAGCACAGAGTCCACAATCACTTCCCCTGCACGTAAACTATTACGGCACTGCACAAGTATCAATCCATGTAACTGTTGTAATCAGTTATTCCCGTATTGCAAAATGATTCCAACTAGAACGTTTATTTTTAATGCATTAATCTCATGCTACACGTTAATATTCCAACAGCGATACTGCATGTATTTCTACCATAAAGCTATTATACCACTTTGGCACATTTCAAAAGGACCATTTTACTTTAATCCGGATTTTCGTGATATATACAACTTCTTATCTTCACGGTCGATCTCCTCCGTCTCTAGGTGACGTCATCCGGCTGATGATACGACATTGTAGATGCAACAAGAAATCGACGAAGCATACAAATTGGCCCATTCAGTCAATTGATGGATATCAAATTAGGTCTCGTCGAGGTACCCGCTGAACTGTAACAAGAAAATGAAAGAGTAGAATACAGTTACATTTTTGTCTCAAGGACATCAATAATGATATGGTTTCTTTTTCTGTCTTTTTTTTTCTGTACAGAACCATTGATATGCTACGGTGTCCAGGTAGCATCATATTACGTTCATCCAGGGACCACGGTTCATCGGGGATTTTTGGTTTATAATTCTTGAGATAGTGGTCTAGGGAAAAATAATGCTCAGAATAATGTTATGCATAAAACGTAATCGCGCCATATAATTTCGTGTAACAAAAACCGGTGGACCATCATCACCTATAGAACCTATCCAATAACCGTAAATGGGCCAACAAACAAACGAACACACATCCCAACGCACACACACATAATACACCTAGACAAACAGACGAACAAAACATTTCAATTAAAAAAATGTATGTAGTGTGTTTTCATACAGAACATTTGAAAACGGAACCCGACATTTAATGTTATCAAAACGTTTTTTTACCAAAACCAAAAGCCCAAAACATAACCTGTTTAAAACGTTTTAAAAACGTTTTGTGTTTGCTGGGAATATGTTCAACTTTACCATGCCCATGTCAAGAAGAAGGACAATAATCTGACTGGAGAATAGTGACATCTTGTGAATAACTGATCTATATCTGCTTTGATCAAAGTTCCCTTTCAGCATGATTTGAATAATTTTCCATTAAATCATTGACTGTCATTCACGAGACGCCTTGACACACAGAATAAATATTGTTAAAGAGTAATAACCATTATTTAAGGGGGCGGGTAATTACGTTTTGGTAGGTGTTTACAGTAACAATGCTGAATAAGAGTAAAAGAAATCTTCTACCCAATTATACTACACTTAATAATACGGGAGTCGCAACACCCAATATTTCTTTGCGGTATGGTGTGTACTCCCTGTAAATTGACAGAGTTTGATTCACGTTGATCGTCGGTGCCTCCTTCGGCGTCGTATAGTATATATAAACATAACTGTCTTTTACACTTTGAACTTTTAACATTACGTATCATGTGTAATTTTCTTGTTGTAATCTTCGGAAGGTTAACATGGTTAAATAAGTAGATCATGAATGTTTTCTTTGAAAGAGACATTCTTATCTAAAAGCACATGTGACCAATCTGATGTATCTGGAATATATAAGAAAGACGAAGAATAAAAATATGAAAATGATGAACAAGATAAAGATATATGAAGATGAAGAAGAAGATGAAGAAGAAGAAGAAGAAGAAGAAAAAGAAGAAGAAGACGAAGAAGAAGCAGAAGAAGAAGAAGAAGAAGAAGAAGAAGAAGAAGAAGAAGAAGAAGAAGAAGAAGAAGAAGAAGAAGAAGAAGACAAAGAAGAAGAAGAAGAAGAAGAAGAAGAAGAAGAAGAAGAAAAAAAAGAAAAATAAAAAGAAGAAGAAAAAGAACAATAATAATCTGCACGGGAGTCGAACCATTGACCTTATCTTGTTTCTTAGATCAGATTTACTAGGTAATTTAGTCAATGTTTCAGGTTGCCTTCGTATGTTGCTATTCTAGTATGTCCTTTCCTATACAGACCTATCATCCTCTACGCCTAAAGTGTTCATGGCACATATGAATAAACACTTCATTATATGTATATTCCTCAAATATCAAAAAGCGTCTGGAAAAGCAATTACTTAGTCATCTTTACATTGATAAACCTTATGACATTTCAAGGACAACAATGTGTACTTATTTAAAATTATTTATCAGTGCTTTTAATTATAATTAAAAAATATATATATAAAGAGCGAAAAAACTAAACAAAACAAAAAATACAAATAAAATAAATAATAAAAACCCAAAAACAACAACAACAACAAACCACAAAAAAAAACATTCAAGCAAATCTCCCTAGATTACCAAAAAATCAAAATGTTAGAAGAACGGTAATGCTATGATGCTTTAAACTAGTTACGTAATGATAATTCTTATGGAGCAGGTTTTGATTGTGGATGATCTATGTTGCTTAAGGTGGTACTCGGAGCCCTGATAAATTTGACAAATTTTGCATTTTTCTCAAAAACGATAACACACTGGTAACAACATTTATGTATATTATAGGGGCAAGGAATCCAATTACTTCACTGAAATGTCAGTGATTCCATACAAGTGGTTCATTATATATGTTAAGAAATGAGGTATATTATATTATAGCGGTACCTCTTTTGTTATCATAAATAACGTACCGCTTCTCTTGAGTCACTGAAATTCCAGTGTAGTGACTGGATTCCTTGCCCCTATAATATTACAAACCTTTGTTACCAGTGTGTCATTAATTGTCGAGAAAAATGCAGAAATAGTCACACCTTTATCAATGGCTGTAGTACCACCTTATATCGTAAATTAAAGGTCAAATTTGAATGGAATGACAAGTCTGTTATTAGATTATTGCTTAATTACTTGCTTCGTTAACTACTAGCAGAATTGCAGTACTTGTATTTGTTTAACTTAAAATACACTGTTGTTCATGGTGAGTTATAACGGAAAGGACTACGTGTATGCAAGAACATAACATCATCCACCTGATACCACCTACACTCCGTCCCTCATCCTCAGATACACAATGGCCTCAACAATTTGCAAACTATGCATGGTTATAATGTATTGAGCCATGTTTCGTAAATATTCGTGCCCGAATTAACTGAATCCGCCAACATGATTAACAACATACTCAGCAGGAACATTGTTCCAGCCTGATTTTGTTTCGTAAATGATTATTTCCAATATTGAGTTTCCATGTATAAAAAAAGATTTTCCAAAAATGCAAAACACTGGCACTGTCGTTAAATGAAACCTCGTTTGTGGTTCAGGTATAGTTTATCATTATTTCCAAGAAATATACATTGAAACACATACTCTGTCTTGTAAGATGATCCCAGAATAAGAATAAGAATAAGAAAAGGAATAAGTAGCAGAACAAGAAAAGTACGCAGATCAAGAACAAGAAAATCAAAAAGTACAAAAAATACGAAGATAGAGGAGAAGAAGTAGAAGTGGTAGCCGATTGTACTCAAAGGGTAAAAACTAAACTGTTTACATCTCCTGCCGTCGACCCCCTTGGTCATGATACAATTAGCTTACTATCAGATCATGATCTACGTATAATGTTCTTAATTTAAGACTCTACCAGATCCAAAGGGTACAATTGCAAACAAATATCTGCGTGTTGTACCAAAGGTCTTAACAATATTCTGACTTACAAGCATGAGCCGTATCATAAAGAGGACAATAAGTAGCAATTTCCTGTTTCGTTCATGATCGTCTTTTTAAAGAATTATAATTTAACGTGCGCATTATGTTAAACTTAGGAACCTGGTGTGCGGTATTCCTGTGGATGTTTGTTAATGTACCAGTTTGCACGCGCGAAATAATGTGTAAATTCAATGGCATGCCGAAAAAAAACATAACAAAAATACATAAGAATAATCACAATGTGTGTTGGGTGTGTTATGATTCGGTGAACATTCGCCTCATGATACACCATTGGCAGTCGACAGTATCACATTCTACGTAATCGTGGCCCTGATTTCAGAACCTTGCCACTAGCATTTGAATAAAACATTTCAACCGAGCTTGTGATAAGAGGAATCCCTGTCAGATGTGACGTCATTCAGATGAATGAATTAGATACTGGTGACGTAATGGGGTAACCTGGTCGGCAGAATGACGATTGCAATTAGGCGGGAATTCACAATTCTCGGCGGGGCAATGCAGCATATTATGTACATAATGAGGAAGAACAGACGAGTGACTTCGTGTCAGAGTACTATCTCTCCCTGTACATATGCCGCCAAATGATATAGTTTGTTTTTTTGGTGTCGTTCATTGCCTTGTGTCTTTAAGTAAATTATCTGGATGTTTGTACATTGTATCAAAACTCGTATTATCAAACTCGAGTTGAGATCTCCAATAAATTCAACATCACATCATTCTATGAGTGTATACTGTGAGTGTTTACAAACTTCGTCTTCTAAAGTGAAATTTTCTATCACGAGTACTGCCACTAAAAACAAACAAACAAACAAACAAACAAGCAAAGAATGGGTGTCCCGGTTTCTTACATTACTTCTGTATTTTAAAATCTTAAGCAATGACGTTTTCACCCCGAAAATTATCTTAGACCTTTGTCAAGTATTAGGCCAACAACCTTTTATATGTAAATCGGCTAGATGAAAAGTAAAACACGGCATATTACCGGCAAAACTAGCCCAAATTTAGGCAAGTGCGGCATGCCTTTTTGAGTAGCGGCAAATAATCGTCAAGTAGACCAATTATGCGCCTAGGGCGTGGCGCTGGCATCACTGAGTACAATCCCAGGACGTGTGGTGGTTCTAAAGACAAACTCAGGTATAAATCAGATAATCAGGTATAAATTTTAATTTCTTATGTCGTTTTTTATAAATTTCCACGATGTCAGAACTTAGATTACTGATTAATGGGTAATTAGCTGATGAGTACGTCAAAGGACGATATCACAACAAAACTATTGTATAATTCAAGGTGGTCAGCTCTTCTCAAGATTCACGTCCAAGAAAGACAAGAAAGACACTGCTTCATCCCAAATAAATTAAACTGAAAAAAAGGATTTTGATTTTCTCATGAATAGTTAATTTGTGTGTATTCCTGATCAGCCATACTGACAATTGCATTAAACTTAACTATGTAAAGTATACTGCAGTGGTCCACTGTTTATCGATAGTGCATTTTAAGTGGACAGCGCGACAATGTCATACGCTGGAATAGCATCCAGGGTTTTAATTATCTAATAGCATGAATAGAGTAACAGTGACTAAAGATTTTAAAGACATAAAGGCACCTATGGGGACTGTTTTATCTGATGGCATTCTTTTACAGCCACGACAGGCTTTCCGCTTGTAATTTATCTGATGTGCTAATGGGTTCTTATGATACACGAAGTTCCGATGTATTACTTAAGCTGAAAGCAAAAGAAATTGATATATGTGTAGGTATGTGTTATGTGTGGGGTGTTTGGTTGTTGGCGTCAGTGTTTTGTTGGTTTTTGTGAGGACAGGGGTGTTTATTTTGGGGGGTGTGATGTGGATAAGGCTGGGATGGGTTAATTGTTTGAAGTAGGGGTGGGTGTGGGTTTGTGTTAAGTGCAAGTGAAAGATACGTTATAGTGGAGTTTTTGATACACACTTCAAAACTTCTTCTATGGGTATAATTTGTAAGAGCTGTTGAAGACTGCTTCGTCCAAAGATTATCATATTTGATACCACTATTAACTCAAGGTGTGTTGATACTGCGTGGTATTTACGAACTGCGTCCTCTAAAATATGTGAGATCTTAATGGTTCCTGCATAGCACTGCAAACAACAATCATATAAACTAACCCATGTGATTTGAAATAGTCGAGTGAAATAGTTACTGTATTGCCACATAGAATTGGTAGTCTTCTATGGTACCCGATTAAACTAAGTCTGTTCAAAGCTTCAGACTTACTGTTGATAGCTTCAATGAATAATTTAATAGACTAACGTAAGTGTCTGAAGATTCAGGCTTACTGTTAAAAGCTTCAATGAATACAGACTAAAATGTTGACACCCTCAGACTTACTGTTGGAAGCATCACTGACTAATGAGACTAACGGAATGTCATTGGAAGCTTCAGACTTACTGTTGAAAGCTTCACTGACTAATAAACAATTAGCCGAGGAGTTTCAACTTAAAAGTTCAAAATCAGCAAGTACGTCACGGTTGTTTGATGTGATAATTTATTAATTTTTCTAACAAAACGTCATTATAATGTTCAATTATAGACCTGAATAATACCAACAGCTATCACACTAATAAACTGTATTATACACATATAATTTGTAACAATTTTTTAACATAGATTTTCGTTTCTATATCAAATTATTCATCTTTTTCTGCTTTTTTGTGGTAATTTGTAATTCTATAAACTTTGTAATTCTATAAACTGGCTAAATTGTTCAATTGAGGGCGCTATTTACATATATTTTTAATTTAAATTAGTCAAATAATACATGTTATACCTTACATTTCATGATTAAAAGTTTTTTGAAAATTCCCTTGTCATTTGCTTGTCTTTTTGCTGATGTTCTAATATAATTATTCAAGTGTCTACCCCTTGTAATCATGCAAACAAGATTTAAGTTAGATAGCGCCACCATTGTTCAACTTTTCTTTAAAATGACTCAGTTTTACATGCCATCAAACAACCGTGACGTGAAAAGGACGATATTACAAGTAAACCCATAATATGCAATATGGATATTCAAGGCCAGCATATCTCTTAAGATTCCCGCTTAGCGTTGGATAAAGATTGATCAAAATAGGAATTTTGAATAAATAAAAAGTAAAATACCAAAAAGCGAAATATGGATAGTGGCTTTTCTTTTTGTATTATATATTTCATTATACGCAAACGTGGTTAACTTGGTCTATTGTTTCTTGAAATGGCCCTTGGAGTGACCCTTTATGTGAAAAGCGCGTCCATGACATTATGGTGGAAGTAGCATTCATGGTCTTAAATAATAGAGTAACAGTGACTAAAGCTTTTAAGATAGAAAGGCACCTCCGGGGATTGTTTTAGCTCATGCCAGTCTTTTACAGCTACGAGAGAATTCCCTCTCTTAATTTATCTAATGCGTTAATGGCTTCTTAAAATACAAAGATTTTCAGATTCTTGAAGGGGAATGACTGATATATGTGTGATGTGATAGTAAGTTGGGATGTTCGGGGAGGTGGGGTGTGTCGGGTGGCTATGTGTGTACGGGTGAGTTGGTGATTAAAACATTGTACTGTTAGTTTGTAATTCAGAAGCAGGCAATCGTGGAATCTACGAATCTAAGAACTATTTATTGATCTCATATTATTTTGTTGGCTTTATACGGATTTCTCTGCGGATGTTAAAAATAGTCCAAGTTCTTTAAATCACTTGATTATTTTGTTTATTTCACACAGATGTGCCTGATCACTACGAAAACAAACATTCGAAGCCCGTTTTCCTGATTAAATTCCTTGCCTGACTACATATGTCAATAGATACGTACGCATCCGCGAGAGCGTTCGAATTAGCAACAACACCTGGCACTAGGATGTGTGGAATACAAATAATAAACAGATTGGATAGAGTTAACGATAACAAACGTTACTCAGTAGTTAAAGGTGGGTGACCTGATTGACAGCCTCATCCCCAACTTTACCCTATCAAAATGCAGATTTTGGTTTCATGTGAAAGCTCATATTTGTCTCATTAACATATTGAAATTAGGCGTTCCAAATCAGTATATTAACGAAGAAATCGTAAAAAAAACTGCCGAATTAGTCTCAAATGTGGTATACCATATTTTTGACTAATTCCGCAGTTTTTTGATGATATCTTCGGAAATACACCGATTTGGAACTCCAAATTTCAGTATGTTAATGAGAAAAATAGGATCTTTCATTTGATAACAATTTAATACATGAGCATGATGATTATCATTAATAAAAACACTGTAGACTACCAGTTTTGCGCTGTATTAAATGTCAGTAATTCCAAGAAGAATTAGTCGCATGTACAATGAACATTTACATGATCTTTTGGCATGAATGCTTAAAAGGGACAACAGTTTATGTTAAACATAAGTTTTAAAGAATTTGATTTTCCAAATATATCAAGTCACCTGCCTTTAAGACTCACAAATTGCTACACACATCGTTACCGATATTTGCAGCTATACGCAGTGAAAAATATTTATGTTTTATACATGAAATGAATTAGAGGTAAATTTATATACCCTATTAATTTTAAGATGTGTTAATGAAAAATAAATAAATAGGTGTTTAAAACAATATTGTTGTCATGGTTGTTTGAATGGATAATATATAAGTTTTTCAAACAAAACATCATGTACAACCAACTTTTAGGCTTAAACAGCTAAATGTGATATCATGCTAATATACACAGATGCTTTTGAGTCATTCTCTACTTTAAAATTATTTACTTTTATATCACTTTTATAGCTTTTTCGGATATAAAATGTATCTATTAATGACACAATTGGTGGCGCTGTTTAGTTACTGGAAATTACTCTCTCAAGCTTTTAATACAAATAATTTCTTTTATTGTTTGATAAAATATGTTTATAAAATTTCCTCGTTGTTTGTTTCACCTACAGGGTGTCCCAAAAAAAAGAGGCCCCTCATTGCGCCCTCTTTTTCTCCTATTTCTGAAAAGTTGATTAAATATATTTTGGTATGTAAAGAAACCTTTATTCGTTAGCTTTAATAAACCAAAACAATTATTTCAATCGGCTCACAACTTTTGAAGATATGCTCTTTTGAATAAAAGTACCCGTTTTTCACTCTGTCCACGGATAGCAAACAGAGTGGTTGGGATGACTCATGCTGTGGAGTGGCCTGCACGATCACCAGACCTCACACCACTTCATAGTTTTCCTTTGTGGCAAAATCCAAGATCTTCGCAAACGTATTACTGAATGCATTCGCAAGTATCCGGCGCACATGGATGGTACGCAACACAATTGATACAATAAGGACCAGGGCTGAAACCTGTATTCGCCAAGCAGGCAACCAGGTAGAGGGCAGAGAAACATAGTAAACTCACTTCAGAAGAACCAAATACAAACCGAACAGCCTTTTAGGGCTACCTTTTATCCTAAAAAGAGAAATGACTTATGTTGTAAATAAATAAAAAGAAAGCAAGAAACAACAAAGTAAGAAAGTAAGAAACATATCAAAACAAAACGGCATAAATAACCAAGAAAAAATAAATACTTGCAAGTAAAGCAAAAGAAGTCCTATTCGGCATCCATTTTACCCACAAATTAATGGCACTATTAACAAAATCCATTGCCCAACCCACCGGTAAAGCCCATTCCATAAATAAAGTTATTTTATAAAGTTATCATTGAGGAATGTTTGATATTCATGCATGGTATGTCTACTCCTTTCAATCTTTGAAGTAGCCAAACCTTCTCCGTGGACAGAGTGAAAAACGGGTACATTTCTTTAAAAGGGCATATCTTCAAAAGTTGTGAGCCGATTGATATAATTGTTTTAGTTTATTGTAGCTAACGACGTAAGGTTTCTTTACATACCAAAATATATTTGATCAACTTTTCAGAAATAGGAGAAAAAGAGGGCGCAATGAGGGGCCTCTTTTTTTGGGACACCCTGTATTTCAGCAGTATTAATCACACATCCCTTGCAAATAAAGAAATATGATTTAGGATAAATAGCGCCATCTATAGTTTACATTTAGTTAATAACGAAGCCAATTCTATATACATCAAACAACCGTGTTGTTAAACTCTTAGAATATTGTTTGTTTCGGAGTTTTTCATGAGTAATTGTATGGCTGTCAGCGTACAGGGAGGTTCAGCAAAGCTACGTTGACATCGTAATAGTTTACTACCTACTCCAAAAAATACAGCTCTACTGTTTCTGGATTAAAAATAATATTATCCTGTTTTGTGAGGTGAAATGTAGCTACATGCTAATCCGTTATTCTAACTGGCAATAACAGTGCAGTTTTTGTGTGATTTGAGGGAAAATGGACCAAAACATGCAATTGCGTCATCATTTACCATGGAAACCGTTGTTTCCGTATTTATTGAAATACTAGGAAGTATAATCGACCAAATTGAAGCTGTCTTAACCATGTTAACGTTCAATAAAAAAGCTTAACGTTGCAGCGAAGTACGAACCTATGTAAGAGTGAATTGGTATATTCTGTTTTGTACAATGCATGTTTTGTGCAATGCTGAAATCCACGAGGATCAATTGATTTCGTTCTTTGAAACACACAGGTCATGAGGAACAATAATCGCATTTTCGACCTAAACCCTACAGAATCGTAGAGGAATGAACCATTGTTTTTTTAGCGTTTACATTATCAACAGTAAGTGTCTATCAAAGCTCCGTGTTGGTAAAATTCATGGGTCTTTCGGAATTGCGCGGTTCAAATACAGGGGTCTTTCCAGGGAGTATACCCGTATGATCATGTGTTGAGTGCCCCCGATGTTGTCACTCAAATACCGCATACGGGTTCCTCTAAGCATTAAAACACCACAACAAAGAGACAAACAAAGCAAAACAAGGTTTACATACCTGAATTACTGTCAATATCAGATTCGCCCTAATACTGCAAACGGATTTAATTGAATTAGGCCTATATAAAAACCGAGACATGTTCAACACTCCAGATTATGTACATGATGGTACATGCAACCCCGTGTGTTATCTCGACTAACATTTTTATTATCATCCCTAGAGAATGTAACATCGATATTTCAACCCGACTTCCCTTTTAGCAAGACTGGCATTTGAACCCAGCCTAGATTCTGGTATAATCTGCATTTCTTATAATTAGGACATGGTGATTTAAAGAAATAAGTATTTCAAGTAGTGATTATTCTCAAGGAATAGCATCGATACCTTTTCTTTGAAATACGTACGCATGACCCTAACCTGGCTTAAAGAAGATCTCTGACATTTCCCAGTATCCTTTGCAACACGGTATATCACGTTGTAGCTTTCGACATCATGGAATTGTATCAAATCGACATAAAGGAGTACACAATTACGCAATTACAGAGTTGCTATTAGAACAACCTGCTAAAAGTGGGATGGAATTGTATTCATGGTATTGGAATATTCGTGAGAATATATAACGCATTAGATAAATTACGAGAGGAAAGACTGCCGTAGCTTTAAAAGAATGGCATTAGCTAAAACAAGTCTCGGAGGTACCTTTTTTTATCTTTAAAAGCTTTATTCACTGTTACTCTATTAGGTAATTAAGACACTGGATGCTACTTCACCCATGTCATGGTCGCTCTTTTCACACAAATGGCTATTTCAACAAACAATAGACCATTATAACCAAGTTTTCTACCACTTTTACTAATTGCAGGGAATAAAAAGTTCTGACATCTTGGAATATTATAAAAGCAACATAAATGGGCGGTATTTACGTTTTTTGTTACCTTCAACATGTCCTAAGGTTGTACGTACTTTGAATTGTTGTTTTTATAATACATTATGTGCTAGATGATTTTAACTCCCATATTCTGTTTATCCTAATTGTTCCTTCCAATGGTTAATCGTCTATTTTTGAAGAAGAAAAAAAATTAAAAATGTATTAAGCTTTTACATGCTCAAGAATAATCGAAGCTAAGCAAAGGACTGGAACTCCCCACCCACCAGAAGCTTTCGAAAGATTTACGATAGTCCAATGCCGTAAAGAACTCAAATGATACCCGGAATGTATGTAGTTTTTTTTTTTTTTTTATCGCAAAGTGGACAGGTCAGTTGATGATCGTTATTCGCAATACTAAGTCCTTCAACAACTCCAAGGACTACATACGCGTAGCATACTGAAATACCTTAGAGTAATTTGTTATTACGAATAGCAGTGATTCTGTAATCGGGGTTATTGGGCTGTCACCCTTATAATTTTGGTAAAGACAGGCACCCTTAAGAATTTAAATTAAAGTCCATAATCGCAGGGTAAATTTCACATTTTTAAAGGTAAAATTCAAAATGTGAAGGATTAGGGTACAAGTCGTGGATTTCACCCGTTATCTCACCTCCTGGGCGTTTTGCGTCTCGGTTGAGACCTCCTACACCCACCCTCGTTTGGAGCCTCTTATAATAATACTCTGCTTTATTATGTTGCTTCGAAGACAAGTGGTATTGAGCTACGCTGGGAAAAACGAGATTATACGCTGAAAGGAATTCATCCGTGTTCTTTTTCCTCACTATGGAATACTTCAAATTATGTCCATAATATCAGTCTTTGCCCGCCGAGAATTGTGAATTCCCGCAATCAATCAATATTCTGCCAACCAGGTTATCCCATTTCGTCACCAGTATGTTTTATTCCTCTGAATGACTTCACATCCATCAGGGATTTCATTTATCATAAACCTGGTTGAGGCATTTTATTCAAATGCAAGTAGCAAGGCGTTGAAACCGGGTCACGATTATGTTCAATGCGATAATGCCGACTCCGATGGTTATAGTATGTCACGAGGTGTATATTCACCGTACACACACCTCACACGCACCCCGATTATAATCAAATGTGTGAGTTATGTGCGTTTATCGTTGCATTAATTACTTTTGCTTACTATAATGAACACTCTTCCGCGGAAATGCTGCACTTCAGATTCCTTAGTTTAACATCTACGCACGTTAAACTATAATTTATGAAAAAGACGATCGTAAATGAAGATCAGGATATTGATAAATGGTTCTTTGTGTGTTACGACTCATGCTTGTAAATTCAAAAATTGTGAAGACCTTTAGTACAACACGAAGATATTTGCAAGCAATTATTGTATCCTTTGTATCTGTATATTAAAACCATTACACGTATGAAAATTATTAATTTAAATTCAACACTTTCGAGGAACTTCCTCGTCATCAGCCGGTGTTATGATGTCACTTGACCAGGTTGGTCTCTAGAGCTAACAACATCGGCTGATGACGAGGAAGTTCCTCGAAAGCGCTCCCGGTAAGCGAAATAAACAAGTAGTGTTGAAGTTTAAATTGATAATTGTCATGTTGGAGGTAACAAAAAATTAATAGAGTAACAGTGAATAAAGCTTTTAAAGATAAAAAAAGGCACCTCCGAGACTTATTTTAGCTGATGCCATTCTTTTAAAGCTACGACAGTCTTTCCTCTCGTAATTTATCTAATGCGTTAATGGGTTCTCAAGAATATTCCAATACCATGCATACAATTCTATCCCACTCTTAGCAGGATGTTCTAATGGTAACTCACTGTAATTGCGTAATAATTGTGAACTCCTTTATGTCGCTTTTAAACAATTCCATGATGTCGAAAGCTAAGATTACTGATTAATAGACAATTAGCAGCAGTTAAGGTCAAGATCAGCAAGTACGTCAAAGGACGACATCACAATAAGACTATTATAATCTGCACCAGTGGATAATCAAGGTCAACACATCTCTGTATCTCAAGATTCACGCCCAGTGTTAAATAAAGATGATGAACAGATTATTTTTTCGGTATTCCCTGACGATTAAAAGTGTTAGCACACTCGCATATAGGCATGCTGGTCCATTGTCCCTCAAAATAGTACAAGGGATGAGTGTAAGTGAACAAATCTAATGTTCCTAAAGGTTTCCTATACAAGGATGGTATACTATGATGGACGTAAACTACAGGCAAAATAATCTGATATATTGGGTGGGGGTGTGTGTGGGTGTGTGTAACGGCAGCTGTATTTATGTGAGGTTATGTCTTGATGAGCGAAGGCTGGTATAATTGGCGGGAAAGTGAGACTCATAACATCATCTATTGATATAGATTAGCAGAATGCCAGTTTGCCCGATGAAAACGTATCCGCGAGAGCGTTCAAATTAGCAACAACACCTGGCACTAGGTTGTGTGAAATAAAAATAACAAACAATTTTAATAGTATTAACGATAATAACGTTTACTCAGTAGCTAAGCCACTCACATTGCTACTCATGGATCGTTAGACATATTCGTACGTAGGCTTTATAAAAAATATCTCTTAGAATATCAAAAGAATTTAATTAAGACTTGCGTTTTTTATGAGCAATCACATGACTAGGAGCGTGCTCGGGTGTCTAGCTATTAAAGCTACATTGACCACAGAATAAGGTGTTACGGCTAATCTTGTTTATTGCATCGCAAACTGCAGATATCTAAATTATCCTAATAAATTTGGAAATATTGCATTATATGCTATTTTATCATTTTGAAGATATCTATAGGGTTATTGATTTAATATTATCTAAAACGACGGAACATTACAGACATCTGGAGTGGCCTTTCCTTGAGCAGCGAAGAAGACAACATAGATTAACAACAATGTATACAAGTCAAAATGGTGAAATTGCAATACCCATTCCTGAATATATTCAAACACAGACAGTTAAAACTCGTCAATACCATCCCCAAAGGTTTAGAGTTATGACACCTCACTTAAACACCTACAAATATAGTTTCTTCCCCCGGACAATCATAGAATGGAACACCCTACCTCCTTCCGTGTATATTGCCAAATCAGTTGACTGCTTCAAGAGTTGTATTAATAAAATGTAAATTCATGTCTTTTTTCTTCAGTTTTGTATAGCCATGTAGTATTCAATTGGCGCCTTTGATCACCTCAACTAGATATTGCTTTCATGCAACGTTGTTGAGTATTTATGTAGACGTAGATTACATAAACATACCTTGCTATATTTTTTTTCTGATAGAAAAAGTAAGCGTTTGAAATCATACACTAACGCAGGAAGTGGTTCTTTTAGAGGCTGGGGTATGAACGTTTGGACAGTATTTATTTTGGGACATCAGAGCACATCATACATATCGAATTGCATTCTGAATACGAAGAATGTCATTCTGATATCAAATAATTTGGATTTTTGAAATTCGCAATTTAATACACATTTTATGGCAAATCATTAAAATTGATATTTTTGATATTTAACAGTACTTGAAGTAAACTTTATAAATCTGATGATTTATACTTAAAGTGTATGTAGGTGGGATGAAAAGCCGACGATCAATTGAAAATTTTGACCTCTCGTATTGAAGATATGGATTTTTTCCCCAAAACACCAAAAAAATTAGGTCTTTTTGGGAAAAAAATCCATATCTTCAATATGAAAGGTCAAAATTTTCAATTGACCGTCATTTTCCTCCCTGCTACATACACTTTAAGAATATATCATTAGATTTATACAATTTACTTCGAGGACTGTTATATATCAAAAATTTGAAAAATATCAAATTTTTATGATTTATCATAAAATTTGTATTATATTGTGATTTTCAAAAAATGAAAATTATTTGATATCAGAAAGACATGCTTCGTATTCAGAATGCAATTCGATAGGTCCGAGGTGCTCTCATGTCCCACAAAAAATACTGTCGAAACGCAATAAACGCTCATTTTAGATCCCTTAAGTCAATTCTTAAGCACTATTTTGCTCTGTGTTTGATCCTGAATACTTTTCCGTAGAGGATCGGTTTGACCACCTATAGTCATAACTTCTTTAGCTAAAGGCAATTGATATCATGCACTTAACTGGTCCAAACATGTCGTGAAGAAAGCACAAGACTAACATTTCTCATAAAATAATAAGTGAAGACACGATTGCTTTCCTAGTTTTGATAAATGCCAGAATTTTTGGAGATAGTAGCGTAAATAATAATTGGTAGAATATGTGTTTCCTGAATAATGTGACCAAGTAAGATAATGGACAAGAAAGGTCAAATGACAAAGCCATGTGAAACCAACATGCTTACGACAAAAATAAATATTAACAACTATATACGGTAGTTGGGACTAAACAACAAATTATATTCAGCTTATATTAGGCACGAGGTCAGGGAGGCCGACATATACCAATATTATACTCTGGCGAACTACTTTAACTCATCTTTTTGTTTTCATCAATTGCATTTAGGTACCAAACTCTATGTAATTCTCCTGTACGTTTCCATTAAGAAGATTACAACCACTATCTTTTCAAAATTACCTTTTAACAATCATTGCAAAAGAAAAGCTTTCAAGAAACCATTGACTTTAAGTGACTTTAAGATAAGCCATGTAATAATTGCCTATCCATCATGTTTACGGTATATTGCACTGCATATTCAGATTGGCATTGCGTCATTCATTACCATGGAAACAGTTGAATTATTATGTTTCCGGATTTACTAAAACACTAGGTAGTATAATCGACCAAATTGAAGATGTCTTAATGCGCAATAAAAATAGCCTATAATACCTCGCTTATCGTTGCAGCGAAGTACTTATGCAAGAGTGAATTGCCATATTCTGATCATGCTGATACATGCACGCATGCATATTGTGTAAAATGCTGACTATGCTTTGAGCATATTCAGTAGATTCTGTTCGTTAAAACACACTTGTCATAAAAAGGAATGCCACATGAGGAATAATAATCGCATTTTGTTCTAAATGAAAACCAGTTGCATTGTGTTAAGGCAAATGTTCGATTTGTTAATCTGAGCACAAGTTCAGTTTCTGTACAAATTTGTACAATCCATGGTGGTGGGAGAATACTCAAAATAATTAAAGCGCATTTCTCTGGCAACAGAATGATACCTAATTTGAAAACCAAAGTCGAAACACAGAATATTATGTGCAGTTCCAATATTGAAATTTCCAATCTGTAAAATTTACAACATTTAAATGGCAAATCCGAGATTTAGAATATGTGATATAATTTGCGTTTGATACTATTAATTAGTGTACAATTTTATTGTAAATAGTGAGTTACAAAAATTAAAAGCTATGGATTTGTAAACAACGATCTCGAAAAACAAACAAACAAACATCAAAACAACGGGATTCATTTAGTTAAAAGCACCATCAACAAACAAACACCAAATCAAATAAACAAACAAACAGAACAGTATTTCCTTAAAGTACCGTCTATAGATTTAACTGATTGAATTATAAAACCTAACCATGTCCAGCATACTAGCATTCAAGATTATGTAGATAATGTAGGCAGAAGCCCGTTAGTTATCTTGACTAACATTGCTATCATCATCCGTGGGGAATCTGACATCGATATTCAACTCCATTTTCCTTGTAGTAAGAATCTCATTTGAACCTAACCTAGTTTCTGTTAAAATCTAGATTTCCTTTAATTAGAACATGGTGATTTAAAGAACGAACTATTTCAAGTAGTCCGTTAGGTGTAGTAAACATTGTGATTCTCCTCAGGGAATAACATAAATATTCAACTCAATTTGCCGTTTTTTTCTTTGCAATACTCACGTACGACCCTAACCTGGTTTGTACAAACTGTGAGATATTGAAGAGACGGAAGATGAAGAAGAAGATGATGATAATGAAAAAGGAGATAAGAAGAGACAAAGGAAGAAGAAGAAGAAGAAGAAGAAGAAGAAGAAGAAGAAGAAGAAGAAGAAGAAGAAGAAGAAGAAGAAGAAGAAGAAGAAGAAGAAGAAGAAGAAGAAGAAGAAGAAGAAGAAGAAGAAGAAGAAGAAGAAGAAGAAGAAGAAGAAGAAGAAGAAGAAGAAGAAGAAGAAGAAGAAGAAGAAGAAGAAGAAGAAGAAGAAGAAGAAGAAGAAGAAGAAGAAGAAAAATATACTTTCAAATCGTGGAAGTGCATAAATTAAGAGCTACTGACTAAAAATGATATTTCGATACATTCATTTGCGACATCGTCACGATAACAGTTGTTATTTTGTCAAAATAAAAAGTTGCTATTTTGTCAAAATAAAATTTGCCTTTTGTAAATATAAAAGTTACAATTTTCTTAATATAAAAAGTTGCTTTATATTTTTAAAAACAAAACGTCACAAAATGTCAGACATTTGGTGAGGACCACTTTCTGTGCACCCCCCCACAGGACCAAACCAAACCAACTTGTTTAGGTTCCTGAGATGACCCCAAAACATAATCAGGATGTTCCCAAAAATATAAACTGGCCCCAAGGGGGATAAAAGGTCATCGAACTTTCCATAGGGTCAAAATTTGAAACTTCAAATTGTGATGGTAGGGCCTACTTGACCTATTTTGCTGTGTTACCTAGGTAACGAAGCATCCAAGATATTACAATCCTATCCTTATTTGATTTGTTTACAATTTGGGGTCATCTCATGAACCTAAAAAAGTTGGTTTGGTTTGGTCCTGTGGGGGGTGCACAGAAAGTGGTCCTAGCTCCTCGAGTATAACGCCAACAACTCGATTCGGATTTGTTATTCCCTCATTGAATACAATGAAATGACATATATGGCAATAATATGACCTGATCTGAGATGAAAATGAATTTATGATATGACATACGATGAAGCATTGATTTCAGATCCGTTGCAATAATATTTTCATTGCCATCTTGAGATAAATATAAATAAAATCACTAATGACATTCTACTAAAATATTACGGGTTGTGTATCTTGTTAAGAAAAGAAAGTAACAGCACAGTAATGACATAAATTGTATATAGCTGAATGACATATATCGTAGTTATTTCTACTGCACGGTTATTATTCTTCAATAATGCTGAGTTTTGATCAAGTTCCCTTTATAGTTCTCTAATAAACCACATTTCCCTTAATCCCACAATGCAATTTTCAAGACGTCACATTCGTTGGATTTTGTGTATCTGGTTGATGCTATTAATGAGTACGTGATGAGAGAAAAACAAGTACTGTCGCAGTGCATGATGGGATAAAGAAAAAAAGGAACATTACATTATTACTATTGTGCAATACATGCAACTATATACCGTCGGTGAAGAAGGTTCAATTGATTTCAATACCAACTGCGAATCAATTATGAAAATATTAACGTTGCTTTGGAAGGGAAATATGAATACTAAACATGCTTTTATTTAAAATGCCTTGACGCCAGAAGCAGAATAGTTATTTGAAATTGTAACATAATCATGATAATCAAACAATAGAATGCAGACATTCCTGTTAACAGCTACTTGCCTTAAACGAATTCCTTGCTATTGTATTATGAAAATCGGGTCATTGTGTTTTTCAAAGAAATTCTTCTCCGTGTTCAGGACTATTAACGTTAGCAACTATTTTAAACTGTTCCGATTTTGTAGTTCACAGCATCTTGTGGATGGTAGGGAGCTTTGGCAAACATTACATCATTTCATAGCGAACGTGTAGAAGAATTCAAATATCACAAATATACTTTTGTTGATCACGTAGTTCTTGAGTTATGTTATAAAGTGGTTTGAAACAACGACACTTTGTAAAACGTACATAACTCATTAACAAAACTAAATCAAGCACGTTTTCAACGTATGTGATTTGTAGAATAAAATTCTGCAAACAATAAAAGGTAAAGGTTGAAGGTTGTTCAAATGTGATGAAGCAAAATAAGTTATTATGAATTCATTTCTGACATAGCGGTGAATTTCAAAAACAAGGCACCTATAATTCCAGGTATGATAAAATATTATACTTGACTGGTTTTCCTAGAATTGGTAAACGCACATTATTGGAATGTCATAAATGCAGTACATGAGTATGTGTCAATCATAGAAAAAGTACAGTACTACAATTATTAATTTGTGTAGTATAGTCGTAAATCTAGAAATAATAATAATAGGTATTGGGGTGTTGGCATTGGGGCAAAGTGTATACATGTATATGTTGGTGGTGTATTGGAATGTATACTATGTATGTGGGGGTGTGGAGGTTTTAGGGATGTGTAGATGAGTGCTAACGTACTTCACATGCATCCCAATTGACAGTGATAAATGTGTCATTATCTCTACGACAAGCTTATCTTAGAAAACACTTGCCATTAAACCAACAGTTCCATATGTAATGTATTCCTCATTGGTCCTCATCTTTGTGGTGTTGCCATTTGATTATTAGCTCATCGTGTCTGTTTGACAATTAATCGAGCGTTAACCTTCATGACTAACCATGTACACGCTATTGGGTTTCTATCTAAATGTCTTTGACACCCAATACCAATGGATTGTATATAGTAAATAACGAGTGTTATTAGTGTTTGATGAGGTACGAAAGACGGCAGACGGAAGTGATAATGATTGCAAACATCAATAAGTACGGTGGCATTTTGATAGAGCTTTTTTCCAGGTGTCGTGTCAAGAACAAAGGGATAGTTACTTGTCTATTGTATAGGATACAAGAGAAGAGATCTAAAATATCATACACTAAATAAATAAATAAATAAATAAATAAATAAATAAATAAATAAATAAATAAATAAATAAATAAATAAATAAATACAAAGACGAAAGAAATTTGAACAAATCGTAGCGTAGCATGAAAATCACAAAAATGAACTTTGCTGATAGAAGGACTCGAACCAACGACCTCGGCATTACAAAAAATAAATAAATAAATAAATAAATAAATAAATAAATAAATAAATAAATAAATAAATAAATAAACAAATAAATAAATAAATAAATAAATAAATAAATAAATAAATAATATGTTGACAAAATTAGCTATTTTATTGCAATACTGATTTTTGTATTTAAAGAGGAAGTCCCACCAGAGCAGTTCTTCTGGGTTGAACCAAACCTGCCTGGTTATCACATTAATCAGTGACAAAGTTATTTCTGAATTGACAGTGTTTTAATGTTATTGCATCAGTTAGCACCTGTCCAGTTCAGAGATAACCTTGTCACTAATTAATTTGATAACCATGCAGGGTGGTTCACCCCAGATGAACTGCTCTGGCGGGACTTCCTTTTTAAGTTCAAATAAGGACTGAACCACTATAAAGTGTGATTGTAAAAGTTTCATTCGATCGCTCCATAATATTATGCGAATTTTGCAAACACAAACAAGACGTCAGAAAATATCAGACATTTGCTGTCTTATGTTGTCAGGCACCTCGATTCAGATTTGTCACTCACTCGTTGAATACAAAGAACATAAGAAATTAAATGTCAGGCATAATATTGCCTGAGCGGAGATGCAACTACATTTACGTTAGTATTATTGAACTAAATGGCACACGATGATAAGCATTGATTTGAAATCCGTTGCAATGATATTTTCATTGCCGCATGAGGTAAATAAAAGCACTAAAATATTACAGGCACTGTAACTTGCCAAGAATAAGTAATAGCACAGTAATGGTAATGAAATTGCCTGTATGTAGCTCACTAACGATTGCTCAATAATGATGAACTCTTTTATCACATTCCTTGTTCTTTCCATATACCCTTCTAAGGGTTCAAAAGAAATACCCCACCCCCACATCATGAGTGTTACACCTTTATCCAAGAAACCCATCATTTTAAATCAAAATGCAAGATGCTTCAACCGACCCAATACAGACAAATGTTCACCCTATTGATCAAAATGTGCGTGGGAAGTTCATTTCTCCTTCCCAGTACCAACCAGTTTCTCAATAAAATTGGTAGAGCTGATTCACCTAATTGCTATTTTTTAATGAATTTCCAGAAACCATTTTACACTTATTTTGTGAATGTGAAAAAGTTTCCCCCTTGGGGGATAAACTCTTTGTTTTGCACTGAATGATGGTTGCAAGTATGCCTGAAGGATCAGAAACCGAAATGTGAAGGAAAAAACCAAGAATTAAATCAACCTTAACATTAGAACGTTTTGCACATTATGTGGTAAAGTGCAACTTTTTCTGAAAGCATCATTTTTGGAAAATGTGATTTTTGTTTGCCCAAAAATACTGTTTTTGCAAATGAAACAACTTTGGAAGGGTTGCAAAACGATTCCGCTATTTACAGCTTTTTGAATCTTTCAAATCAACAAAATGTATGTCAAGTTATGCAAAGAAAAGTGTTTTGTAATTTTAGGGGATGGGGTATTTCTTTTGAACCCTGTATATTCCATAATGCACTAGGAGATGGTAAATTCGCCGGCGATTAACTTGGTGTCATTGTTTAAGGGGGTACTACACCCCTGCCCAATTTTGTGCCTATTTTTGCATTTTTTTTCAAAAATTATAAAGCATTGGTGACAAGTAAGATATTTATATTATAGGGGCAAGGACTACAACTATTGCACTGGAAATTTTATTTCAGCACAGACAACAGTTGTGGAGTTACAAAAAAAAATGAGGGAAAACCAATATTTGATCAATAAATCAATAGCTACTTGCCTTGAGTTGCTGAATTTTCAGTGCACTAGTTGTAGTCCTTGCCCTATAATATACATATCTTACTTGTCACCAATGCGCTATAATTTTTGAGAAAAATGCAAAAATAGGCAAAAATTGGCCAGGGTGTAGTACCCCTTAAACGGATGCAGTATTTATAATCATGATAATACTGTTGAAACGCATGTACAGAGATGAGGGTGCAAGAAAAACTGGCACAGTGCCCAATAGGATATAGGGAAAACGGAAAATTACATTACTGCTATTATGGAATGCATGCATTTATATACCGTTGGTGAAAAACGTTAACTTGATTTTAATGCCAATAGTGAATCAATTATGAAAATATTAACGTTGCTTTGCAAGGGAAATATGAATACTAAACATGCTTTTATTGAAAACACCTTGACGCAAGGATAGGAATAGTAATTTGAAAATGTAATATAATCAAACAATAGAATACACGAATTTCTGTTAACAGCTATTGCATTATAAGAATTCCCTGCCATTGTTAATTTAATATAAAAACAGGGCGTTGTGTTCTTTGAAAGAATTCTCATAAGGACGATTAAGAGTTTAAAATGCTTTTGGCTAAATGTTGTTCAATTGTGTAAATGTCAAATTAATTCTGGAATAGCCAAGATTTGGCAGAAATTCTAAAACAAAGCAAATGTATTCCCAAGTATGATAACATAGACATTACTGGTATTCCCAGAATCGGTAAATGACCATTATTGGAATGACGGAGCGATAAATACAGTATATACCCAAGCAAATAAGTTATATTTTGGGTTTTGGTTTAGGTAAAAACCTTTTAATAACATTAAAATGTCTGGTTATATAAAGGTCATGAAATCGTTTTAAAACGTTTTGTATGAAAACACACTACAAACATTTTGGCCAAATATTTTGTCAACACTTAAATAACATTGTGTTGAAATATTTGCACCCAGCAAACACGGAATGTTCTTAAAATGTTTTATACAAAATGTTTTAATAACATATAAATGCCGGGCTATATAAAGGTCGTGAAAACATTTTAAAAACATTTTTTGAAAAATATTTTTTCAACCCCAAAATAATAAAATTTTATTAAAACGTTTTTATACCCTTTATATAACCCGACATTTAAATGTTTTCTGTAAAACATTTGTGTTTGCTGTGCAGTAAATTACCAACACATGTTATTTAACGTTTTCTGACAACCTTTTATAACCTTTTTCGAATGGTGTCGAAAACGTTTTGTGTTTGCTGGGTTTACTTCGTGTAAACCATAATATACTTCCATGCTATTTGTACATGGACTTATACTGTTTTGTATAATAGCAATATCTCTATTCTGTGTGTTCGGTGTGTAGTAGGGGTGCGTATTGAGTGTGTTGATGGTGTTTTTTTGTTTTTTGTTTTTGCTTTTAAGCGTGGATGGAAGTGTGTCCTAACATGTTTGTAAATGTATCTGAATTGGCAATGACAAATATTTCATTCTTTATAGGGTCTATGGTGTGTTGGGGGTCTTTTCACTCATAAGTTTGAGATCGAGTGTGCGGTAACCTGTTTGCCCATCTATCTGACTTGACAATAATAAATTATCATTAATGTTATGACAATCATGGAAAAGACACACGTAACACTTTAATCAAAACCAAAAGTTCTCTGTTTAATGGATTCCTCATTGATCCTCATCTTTATGTTGTTTATATTTTATTATTAGGAAATATAAACAGACATTTTGATCTAATATCGATGCTTGGTCGATCCTTATGAAATCAATAAATTAACTATTGTTAATTGTGATAAAATAGTAATTTGTGCCTATAGTGATATTAACCAATATAAATTTAGCGTTAATTCTGATTAACTAGTTGATAGTTCATTGATAACAAGCATCAAAGCAGCATCGACGGTCGATCCAAAGATCGATCAGATTTGGTTATGGAGCCTTAGCTCATCTTGTCTGGAAGACAATAAATCAAACATTAAACACCATGACCAGCCATTTACGTGCTACATTGGGCCTCTAGCTAAATATCTTTGACACCCAAAACCCGGGGGACAGTATAAAATATAATAACAAGTGTTTTTAGTTTTTCATAAGGTACGAAAGACGTCAAAGGGTTAGTGATAATGATTGCAAACAACAATAAGTGCGGTGACATTTAACAGGGCCTATGCGGGTCTTTGAACAAGTTGTGCAGGTGTCTTGTAAAAAAGTGTTGTTTAATTGTCCTTTTGTATAGAAAAAAAATATATGATTTTGTTATACTTGACGGTATTATCGGTATTGACTTTAAATAGTGTGATTTTCAGTTATTAAATGAGCAAAATAAAATACAATGAGAGAAGTAATCTTGATTTACTTTTGTCACCCATATATGCAAATCATTTTACTTCTTTTTTTAATTCTTATTACTGGCAATTGCTATTATGGTTTTTGTTACTAAACCTTACCAAAAGAAATAAAAGGAAGAAAGCAAACATATTCAATTATATAATGTATTTCAAGCTCACGCTCGACTAAAATAGAAAATGTCTAATATCACGTACTCATGTGCAAGATAATTAAATAATACCCTCAGGGCCTTCAGTTGCGAACTCAGGTAGATATTGTGGTTACAGAAATGCCCGTGACTTGATTACAAACAACTTGTCTAACCAGCATCACGACACCGCTTGAATAATATCTTCTGAAGTTCTTGGTAAGTTTGTTATTCTTTCATTTTTTCACTTTCATTGTAAAGCCTGACTAGTAAGCAAAAGATATGTGGCATGTTTGAAATACGGAAATATATTATGTCACAAAATAATACGACTTTGTGTTAGTATTGATTATAACCAACACAAATCGAAGTGTGATATTGTAGAATGAGAAGAAGAAGAAGAAGAAGAAGAAGAAGAAGAAGAAGAAGAAGAAGAAGAAGAAGAAGAAGAAGAAGAAGAAGAAGAAGAAGAAGAAGAAGAAGAAGAAGAAGAAGAAGAAGAAGAAGAAGAAGAAGAAGAAGAAGAAGAAGACGAAAAAGAAGAGCTGCTGAATATTTTTACAAAACTTTGCTATTTTATTGCAATAACTATATATTTTATTTAAACTGGACCACGCAGTTCGAATTTGTTGAAGTAACACAAACAAGACGTCAGAAAATGTCAGACATTCGCTATCTTACGAGTATAATGCATACAGCATCTCGATCCAGATTTGTTATTCACTCACTAAATACAATGAAATAATATGTCAGCCATAATATGGCCTGAGCTGAGATGCAAATGCAGTATTTTATTGAACTAATATGACATATGACGATAAGCATTGATTTGAAATCCCCTGCAATAATATTTTCATTGCCATCATGAGATAAATATAAGCACTAATAGGTTTTAACTAAAAATAATACTGGTACTGAATCTTGCTACGAGAAAGTAATTGCATATTTGAATACATGAATTCAAAACCCACCCAAGTCCATGGGAAGTGATTTTGAGAAAAAAAAACACATGTGTATCATTGTTATTCATTCAGTTAGATTTACCTGATCAATATGGTAAGTTTTACGTGCAAATGAGTGGGTTAAACTGTATTAGGTATGACGATTAGCATTTCGGGGACTTCGTGGGGTTCATTTTAAATGCTGGACTTGGGTGGTTTTTTAATCATATACAAAGACAACAATGTTGGAATGAGATTACCACTAGTAAGATAATACAAAATACAACACACAGGTATGTATAATGTTGATAAGCATTCTGCCATTTAATGTAAACCACACACTTTCCTTTATCAAACCCAATTTTTTCCTTCAAAAATCACTCTCCAGCAATGAATGTGTTACAAGTGGACTTTTATACATACTGGATTTCAATCAATGTGTTACAAGACTCAAATCATGGACTTGGGTAGTTCTTTCATAGATGCTATTTTTCACATGCCCAATAGACACAGATGGTGAATTTGAGTTGTTCTTTCATACATATTACAGTCCTATGTATAGCAACAATTTCCCATGCTTAACTCAATTTGGCCAAAGTATGGACCTGGGTGGGTTTTGTATTCATATATTCAATTATCCTGCTCACAGTTATAATAGTCGCAGTTATCTCTACTGAATGGAAACGATTGTTCAGTAACGATGATTTTTTTCTTCATTTTTTGTTTGTTCTTTCCACTGATCCCATGTCCATATCGCGCAATATAGAGGACGATATTTTCCTCGGCGATTAACTTGGTGTTATTGTTTGAACGGCTGCAGAAAGTCGTGTGCAGAGATGAGAGTTCCAGAACAATTGGCACAGAGTATGATGCGATATAGGGAAAAAAGAATATTACATTAATACTGTGGAATACATGGTGAAAAACATTAACTTGATTGCAATGCCAATTGTGAATCAATTATGAAAATATTAACAAAAGGAAATATGAATACGAAACATGCTTTTATTGAAAATACATTGACGACAAAGGATAATATTAGTAACTTGATAAACATTACTGGAGCTACAGCTAATCTCCCTGTTGAGGAGAAAAAGTTTTTAAAAACTTTTGGCAGAAGGTTGTTCGAATGTGATGAAGCAAAGTAAAGGATAATCATTAATTAATATCTTGAACAGCGGAAGCTTAAAAGAACAAGGCACATTATAATCCAAATGATGATAAATCTATATACATGACTGGTTTTCCTAGAATTGGTAAACACACATTACTGCATTGTCATATGCAGTAGTATGTGTCATAGAAAATCATAGAAAAAGGACAATACTACACTTAATATGTAGGCTATAATAGTATAGACGAATCCAATTTCACGCATGCAATGGCAGCCATAGCCGCGACGGGGACCCAGCTATCTCACCTAAAATGTGAAATGATGCGGCCTTGAAGGGTATTTTAAACTGCATTATATTACCCGTGTTACACGTAGACAAAAGAATGATGACAGTTTACAGCACAAAAGAATCTAACATCGAATTTTAAGCGGGTTTAATCCACCCAATTGGGCACTCACAACAGCTGTTTGGTGCATGCGGGGAACCAAATATGGCCGACCAAATCCTGACCATGACTTGGCTCGTTTGATTCGTCTATAGTCGTACATGTAGAGATAATAATTGGTATGGGATGAGGATATGTAGTGGGGCTGGGTGAATGTGATGGTAGGTGTAGGTTTTAGGGATGTGTAGGTCACTGCTAACAAAAGTCATGTTATCTGAATTGACATTATCTCGTTTTTAATTATTTCTACGATAAGCTTATCTGGGAAAATACACACGTAACACTTGACATCTACACCAATAGCTCCATGTGTAACGGAAGCCGCATTGGTATATCATCTTTGTGATGTTGACATTATATTCTTAGTTCATCGTGTCTGTTAGACAATTAATCGAACGTTAACCTTCTGGACTAACCATATACATGCTATTGGGTTACTACCTAAATGTCTCTGATACCCAATATCTATAGACAGTATACCGGTAACAACGAGTGTATGATGAGGTACGAAAGACAGCAGACGGAAGTGATAATGATTGCAAACAACAATAAGCGCGGTGACATTTGATATAACTCTTTGCAGGTGTTACACACAAAAAGGAGTTGTTTAGTTGTTCTGTTGTGTAAAAACATGATAATGATGATAATAATAATTATACTACATGGTTATAATCTATCTATCTGACATTTGTTGTTGTTGTTTACTTGTGTTCTGTGTTCTTAAATGTATGCAAAGGTCTGACAATAAGCACAGTTTCAACGTTACGTTACAGGTTCAGATTGCCTCTTAACCCTAGAACCAACTCCCCCCACTATGATTTTTCATCCATCATAAAAAAAAAAGCACGCTTTTACGCCCAAACGACCTTAGCTAATCGTAGATACATTCTTTGCGCTCATGTCGGTGATAATGTTTACCCCAGCACCTTATCCGGGGTAGGACCGGCCATCAAAGATGACCATATGGGGATTGGTGAGCCCCCTATGATTTTCATTTCGCTCTTGTGAAATTAGTTTATGAGCTGCTGAATTTTTTCCTATTTTAGATAGGTCATTTCTTTTTATATTTAGGAGAAAATTCTACAGTTTTGTAGAATTTTTAGCCGAAATCAATTTTGCCTATATTTTTGTACATAGCCAGAATTTCCCAAAATTGCACGGTCGCCCTCAAATTATGGCGTCATAGCCATATTATGTGGGGAATGTTTATACTTATTTTGGTACCACTGGATAGAGGAGAGCCACAGCTATACCCCCCCTTGTAGTTCGTGTTACGAAATATGGCTCACTGTCATTCTAGGGTTAACGTTGCATAACGTTACGTTGTATCTTAAGATTTATCTGTGAACGTTAAAACATTAAGGTGAAGCTTAAGATTGACCTTTGACCGGAACACGGTAAATGTGAAAATTATAATTATCTATGAATGGCACAGCTTTAAAACTTGCAGCTTTAAATTCTTCCTATGAATGTTACAACGTTAACTTGCAGCTTAGATTCATATACACATGTCGTGGATTTCAAGTAGTATGCCTACTGGTCGACTAAGGGCATTCACCTATGTAAACATAATGATTATGTCATGTCAGTTTCGAACAATCCATATCAGACGTTACTTTAATATGTCCCTGCTATACGACCATGATGACAGCCATGTTCTTCGTATGCCCCGAGGCGCTCCCTTATGTCGTTGTTAATGTTTTCATACATGTTTAATGTGTATTTGATCTATGGAAGTAAGGGGTCTAAGTCCTTCGTTCAGGTAAGTCTGGCATCCAGGGAAATCATATAAACATCTCAAAAAAGTAACTAACCCCCTTAAATAATGACCATTATTCAAAAACGGCTGATTGTATTACGAATCTGTAAAATGCGTTGGAAGCAGGACTTATTTCTGCACATTTGGCACCTCATTTGTAGCAATTGACTAAACATTGACGTCACAGCGTACATCAATGTAACCCAAGATGTTAAAATTGTAGTAAATTGTATTGATTTTGTATTCAGTATAATGGAAGGAAATCTGTGGAAAATAATGGAAAAATCACGGCCGATTGTATTACAAATCTGTAAAATGCGTTGGAAGCAAAACTTATTTCTGAACATGTTGACACCTCATTTGTAGCAATTGACTAAACATTGACGTCACAGCGAACATCAATGTAACCCAAGATTTTACAGTGCAGTAAATTGTATTGATATTGTATTCAGTATAATGGAAGGAAATCTGTGTAATGATATCTGAGTGTTTTTTATTGTATGTAAGTGCAACTTTCAAATCTGGACCACTACATTAAATTGATCGTTGTTTTACATACTGCAGTTACTGTCCGTTTTCCTATACACAATACACAGTGCTCTTTCCCATTGACGCGTGACCTCTACAAATAGCCCTACGTTAAAAGTATGGGGATATGACTAGTTAACGTCGCTGTGTGAAAAATAACCGGCCAATATTAAAAGTACTCTTCTAAGGTTCTAGAAAATATAGTTTTTAACATGTCCTAAATTTTAGCTAATTTAGATGTTTGGAAATATTCGTACTTTGGTGTTTTAGTTAATGTTATAGGTAATAGTACATTGCCTAGTTAACGTCGCTGTGTGAAAAATAACCGGCCAATATTAAAAGTACTCTTCTAAAATTCTAGACAATATAGTTTTGTAACATGTCCTAAATTTTTAGCTAATTTAGGTGTTTGGAGAGGTCCGCACTTTTGTGTTTTAGGAAGGATATGTAAACGACAGATAACACCAAAAATATGAAGAAATTATTTTTAAACCGTGTTAAGTCAACAATCATTATGTTGCTCATTTTCAAGAATGCTGGTTTACAAAAAGCAGACCATTGTCTCATTTCGTGAAAAAAGGAACACATACCATTGTTTCCTTTAGTTTCCTTTATAATCAGTTAAAAAAAAGAAGATATAATACCAGCTTTATTGCGTGATATCGCACATGAAAACAGACACTTGTGCACAACCAGAGAAGATCCGATTTAATCAGTTGAGCTGTTTCAATGAGTGTTATCTTGGTTTAATAGCTTTTAATGGGGTTAAATCCTGCA
>NC_092646.1:50274153-50319996 GCF_039555335.1 Amphiura filiformis | reverse complement strand
ACCAGTAGGTAACACGGGCATGTATCAAGTTAAAACCATTTGATGACATATAATCAATTCGTTATACGGTTTTCCGTGGCTATTATGCTAAAAGGGTTTATCAATATTTTTATCGTTAGCAATTTGCTTCCCCTTGCCATTGTTGAGATTAACAATTCTATTTAACTACACGTGGAAAAGGGTTGCACCATTCAACATCAAGTAAACAAGTACAAAAGCGTGCTGAAGAAAGGTGTCCAGGAATCGAACTTGGGAAGATTTTGACACTATAAAAAGCTTTCTGATGCGAGGTTTGGGAAACCAGATACCACTGAGGTGCAAAATGCATGTTGATTACATCACAAAGTGTGTGGAAATGTAAACTTGTCGGAAAAGTGAAAAATGTGTTACGATAGTATCCCCTTTTATGTAAATAAAAACCTTTTTAAAAGAGTGATGCGAGGTTTGGGAACCAGATACCACTAAGGTCCTTGTGTTTCAGTGCAAAATGCATGTTAATTACATCACAAAATGTGTGGAATCGAAACTTGTCGAAAAAGAGAGTTGTATCAGAGTTGTAATTATGTTATATGACTAAATATGATTAAAGTAAAAAATGACATGTCGTCTTTAGGGTACAGTTAATTTCTTAATTTCTGGAATGACATTTATTGAGTTACGAGTTAAGTTGAGTTAAACTTTCCCGTCTCATTGTAATTGTAACCGAACAACTGTTTAATTAATGGCGAAATGCATATAATAATAAATATATCTTCTTATTTATTTTTGCGCTTTTATTCTATAACTCAGTCTTGTCTAGATGTCGAATGTTATAGTGAACTCAAATCATCAGAAGTAACTCCTCTAATATGTGACGTGTCATGTCAAAAGCAGACACTTTTGTGCAGGTTATCAATTTTGAGGTTTTTACATATCTTAAATATTTTGCTCCACAAGGCCGTTTTCCCCAAAGAAATCGGACATTCCTAAGCGAAGATATTGCGTTCGTAAGTTATGGTATTATAAAATTGGAAATTAAGATATCAGCCTTTAAAAATATTATTGACAATGTTGAGGGTAGGAATTACCTTGAAAAATGTCTCATAAAATACAAGATGCCAGTTATATTCCGGTCTGAAACTATAAGACAATATTAATATAAGACATTAATAACACCACAAATTTCTAACAAACTCAAATTGGGAAAAAATCACCCCGGGCAGATTTTTAGCTATTTCTCCATTTACAATCCTGCCCAAAAGTGTCTGGTTTTGAAATGACACGTCACATATGAAGCAATTTGCTTCCCCCTTGCCATTGTTGAGGTTAACATTTCTACTTGAATACACGTGGAAAAAAGTTGTAGCATTCAACATCAAGTAAACAAGTACAAGAGCGTGATGAAGAAAAGTGTCCGGGAATCGAACTCGGGAAGATTTTGACACTATAAAAAGCTTTCTGATGCGAGGTTTGGGAAACCAGATACAACTGAGGTTCTTGTGTTTCAGTGCAAAATGCATGATGATGACATCGCAAAGTGTGTGGAAACACAAACTTGTCGGAAAAGAGAAAAAGGTGTTACCATGGTAAAAGAGTAGTGGTTGTACCAGAGTTGTAATTATGTTATATGAAGTCGAAGATGAATCTTCGGCCCACGGGGATTGAGTTACTTAAATTATGGGCTATCCAAGAAATTAACTGCACCCCTTAAAGAAGAGCGTGGCGCAATGGTTAGGGTACTTGTCTTTAGTGCATGAGGTCCCGGGTTCGATTCCCGGCGGTGGCGATTTGCTGGGATATTGACTTGGAAAAAAAAGTCTGAAATTAATTGGCAACATCTGTAGATTAAATTCAGACTTCCGCTCTCCCATGGTTCATTTAGAATTGGGTAAATGAATCATGAAAGTACTCCGTCCTTCGGAGGGGACGTTAAGCCGTCGGTCCCGTGTGCAGAGAGCCATACCTGTACATGTATCTCGCAGCCAGTTTCGAAAAGAGTTTCTGAGGGGTTAACCCCAACTGAGGTTCTGTTCCTAACCCGTCCCGGTGTTCAAATGGACCCCAATGGAAATAAGCTTCAATAGAGGCTTTCTTGGGTTATCCAGGGTTGTCACAACCCGAACAATCAATCAAGAAGATATGGGATTTCCTACAATAATTGTAGCATGTGTTCTCCATAAGAATTAACAAGAGGAATCGTCATTCTCAGTAGGAATTCCAAAAAAAATATCATGTTCATCAGTTGAACTTGAAGTTATACTCATGTTAATTACATCAATATAATAGTAAATTGTTATAAAAAGTTTTTATAATTAGTGACAGTAAAGGTAAAGTATACGTTGCTTATATTATTCATTACAACATATCTTAATGGGTATAATTATAATGACTCACTTCAATACTGAACAATTCTGATAATAGAATCTGCCAGATTATTGATCGCGAAAGTGCGAGTAAAAATATCGACTATGTACTTTGGGTTTTCAGCCGGGACTTTGACTGGAGACTTTGTTTTTAACACACACTGTCAATCATACTTGTTTATCAATCCAATTTAACCGCAAGCACGCAGAATGGAAGTACAAGACACCCTATAGACATACGTCGAGTACCTACTGAAAGTTTAACTTTTGCGCCACACAAAGCGCCGCAAATTCCACCTATAGATGTGTAGATGTGTAGTTAATGGTAATGGCACGTGCCCGTAGGATTTAAACCATAACGAGATCTGAGCGACCATTCACAAGCCACATCCATTTAAAGATGCATTACATCATGGCCAATTTTAGTAGGCCAGAAATTGGATAACTTTCCATAAACAACAATGTTAAGCATGTTAACCGCAATCCAAAGTAAGTAGTCCACTTGGGAAGCTAACAAACAGAGGGAGTACGGTAACTGAAAAGATCAGATGTGAAAATCTATCAATATTGTGCACAAATTAATTATTAATACAAAAGTGGACTACGGAGAAGTCTAACCTTGGTCCTGTACCATAAATACAGTTAAAGCCTTAATATGTACGATCTTTTACATTTTTAGATTTTTTCTTCTTCGAAAATGACAATATGCAATCATTATGAAAGTTCCCAATACATTGAGGGAATAAGTTCAATCTATTCAACCAGATTCACGTACCTTGGAGCAACCAACGTTGCGGCCAGTACCACTGACCTTCAGCTGGGTTGTGATGTTAAACACCTTGAGAACCGATATTCCCTCATTGTATGATTCCCAGATGATTGAGAGTATTCACAATTCCCAATACATTGGACGCGAAAAATATTGGGAATTTGCAAAGAAACAACATCATAAACTTCACCTCTGTCACTCGGATATCTCGCACTATTTGGATCAGGACGGCGAGTGCGACCTCAGAGTTAGTCTCCTACGCAGCTAGTTTGGTTACGCTCCCTCCATGTGGCTTCGTAGGAAACTACGATTTGCGATCTTTCCGACATATTATCATAATCTAAAATTTATAATAATATGTCGGACCAACAGATAATCATCCCGTTTTACTACAAATTGGGCGAATTTGAAATAGAAATGCTCAGAAGCTCAGAATGCTCATAGATTTAAGTTGAAACATGTGTAAGTATTACAAATATGACGAAAAATTTTGAAAAAAAAGGGATATTCTGAAAAAAGATCGTACATTAAGGCTTTAATCCATGATGAAGGAATACAAGTAAACAAAAAAAATATACTCCAAATAAAGTCCAAAATACGAGGTGCTATCCTTTCCTGTTGCTAATACTACCAGGACCCTGACAGCAAGTTCAAAAGTATGTTACTGCGTGGAAGCGGCCATTGACCCTGTCATCGCGTATCAGGAACTACCGGTCGCTTACGGCGCACTTGAATGCGCTCTATACGCGTTATTGATCGCACCCCGGTGGACCCCCCACGTTGCCGTTAGCACCCCATGGCAGCTACCCTACGTGTGTCAATTAGAGATTCGCGGGATCTTATTTTTCAGGCTCTGTAGCGTGCAAATTTGGCTGGTCCGATTTTTACAGTGGGGGACCAGATACTACCCCTGAAAATGAATGGACACGTGACTTGAGAAAGACCAGCAACATGAGCAAATAGATCATTGGTCTTCCGAAAAATATATTCTAAAGTGTAACACCCTTATAGGAGAAGACTCACACTAACCCTCAAAAAGTTGTCTTCGAATGTGCTGTCGGCCAACGTGATATACTCATTGATCTTATTTTGGTCTGAAATGGGAAAGAAGTGTACACCTTATTTGTTTCGTCAGCTCAACAGCAAGTTGTTAATCATATTTAGATTTTTGGTAAAGTTAAAGAAAAGACATTTTCCTTTTACACCTACAAAATGTGCCAATAATTTTTTTCTAAATACCAAAAAAGTAAACGAAAATTAGAGAATTTTGTAAAAAGGGATTTCAAATTGTATTGCCTTATTTTTTTCGATTTTCTGTAATATGCAATAAACCGCAAGCCGAGAAGAAAACAATTTGTACAATAACAACTTTAATGAGTTATATACTGCTCCAAGAAAGTATCCTTACACTTGGAAAATTAATCACAATTTCAAAACTGAACTATATTGGGGTAAATTTGGTTTTTTAATAGTTCTAATCCGGCACATTTTGACACCCAATCCAATGTGACTTCAAGAAGCAAAGTTACAAGCATTTGATTGGACGACGGTCCAGTTTTAAAAGTGACACAACGGCCTATTCAAAACTCCACGGACAAGCCATCAGGTTTGACAGTGGTATTAAATGGCTAATTTGTGTGTGCCTTTAATTTAAAACAAAAGGAAAAAAAAAAAGAAAACTGAAACAAAAGAGCTGACAAATAAAATGCAAGTTATGAAAAGTACAGAGAAGTAAAAATTGAAATAAATACTGCTTTAAATAAGGCTTCATTGAAGAAACTGTGTAGTCCCTTTGTTGCACTTGTTGGAATCTTTTTGCGCCTTGTATAGGTCAATTTTTCACTTTTAAAACTGGACCGTCGTCTATTAAATTGCTTGTAACTTTACTTCTTGAGGTCACATTGGATTCAATGTGGTGTTATAATGTGCAGAATTACAAAAACAAATTTAGCCCAATATGGTTCAGTTTTAAATTTGTGATTATTTTTCCAAATGTAAGGATACTTTCTTGGCGCAGTATAATTTTGGATTATTATGACACATTAATGATATCCAACTACGCATGCTAAAATTGTGGATTAAAAATAAGTAGCCTTGAGTGGACAGCCAGTTTTACTACTAAGCCTTTGATAATTAGTTTAAAATTAATGACACAGGTGTTGTGTACTCATTAGCGCGAAAATTAATGAGATTGTGTTCCACTAGAAATAAAACGTTTTTCTCATTAATGGTGTGGGAACTAATAATTATATTAATTAGTATGATGATTGTCAAATAAAAAAACAATTTGCCCGAGGACAACTCAAAAAAGTTTTTTTGCACAATAATATCTCATTAGTCTGGAAATGTCAAGGCTTATATTTAAATCATTTTGTATAATTGTCTCGTCGCGTACACTGAACAAGGGAGTGGCCGTGTCAGATTCAAAACGAGATACACTCATCTCAGTTAACATCACTATTTCGCTGGGTGGTGGGTATGAATTTTTACGCTCCTCATACTAACTGATGGAAATATGGGCTATATCAGTTTACGTTGTATCCCTCTCTTCTTCTGGCTTACTACAATTTGCGTTGGGAAACAAGTTACTTTAAAGCACCGTAAGTATTTTTTTTAATAGTCTCTTTCTATAAGTCTGCCAGTCTGTCTCTGTCTAAATAGTTTCGGTCCACTTTTCTCTCGCGTGCACTCTCCAGCAAAAACAATGATATGCGGCACAGGCTTACGACACTACGACGTGTTTGCATTGTTTCCGAGGACTTCAACATGACTCCGATGCAATTACGACTTTGAGAGGTCCGAGGGCCTTAACATGGGTCCCATGGGTCTTCTGAAAATACCGTAAAAATTCGTTAAAAGGCATATGTGCCAATTAACGACTTGCTCGGACAACTTTTAGGGTAGTTTGTTATTTTTTTTTCTTTTAATTTACAACTAACTGCAACAAAGATAATTGTAAATTACATGCCAAAAAAGGTTAATAAACTACCGTAAAAATTCGTTATTGTCCGGGCAACTCGTTAAAAGACGCATATGATCTCACACCACCAAATCAGAGTCCCATAGAGATATGTGCTAAATTTGCCTTAAGAAAACGTCATTTTTTCTTCACAGGAGCTACTCAGTTTTAAGCGACAGCTATGATGGTTGAAATCAGCCCTTGCCTGATCCTGGCCCTCTGGCTGGGAAAAAATATAGGTTGACCGTCATTATTTTTTACGACTGGCCCTCAAAGTCTACGATGTCTGGGAATTTCCTATTTTTCAGGCAAAACCATGCCGGTGTTTCTGTAAAGAAAAGGCTGCTTAAAATCATTAAAAGTTATTCGATCTCTCCCATCTGTGGTACACTTGCAGGAATTAATATTACTAATCATGACCAATCCAAATTTGGCTAAAATTATGCAAATTTCTGCTCATTTTAATGCTTAAATTCAGAATCAATGGGTTTTTCTGAGAAGTGAAATTCAAGGGCGCACAACCATATATACTATTTGGTGGTGTGAAATCTGAATGATGCAACATGTTTCTGATTATCCTTAATTTCAGACTATTTTAATCTAATCAACTTATTTTTAGCATAATTTGAGCAAGAAGCTGGTTAAAAAAATTTTTTCAAGCAGAATCATTGTGTCTATGACATCTGCTATCTACTGAAGATAGCATTGTGATTACCATGTTAAAAATTAACCAAGACTTAGGCTTTCAGCAATTTACAGTCAAGAGGGACAAGTAACCAGGCAGACACACAAAAACAAAGAAGAACATGACCACAATGTCTGAATTATAAGTGTTGAATTATATGGCCTGTTAGTGAAATCTTAAGTCTCCCCCCCCCCCCCCCCCCCATAAGCTTACCTGATCCATGGACACATTTTATGAGCTCCAAGCAGTGCCCTAGCCCACGTGCCACCATATACTGATGTCTTCTACATCTGGCACTGAGTCATTGCATACCATCATGATTGTAAACATTACCTGGGTTACCAGCAGTGGAATCATAAGCTTAGCCTACCCCCCCCCCCCACCAACCACAAACCGTAAGCTTACCTGATCCAGACGCCTATTTCATGAGTTCCGACCAGTACCCTAGCACCATACTGCAATGTCTTCTCTATCTGGCACTGATTCATTGCATGTCATTGATGATGTAAGCTTACAAAATATTATGATTACATTGCATGGGCCTAAGTCACTCTACGAAATGGAATCTTTCACTCAAACACACATTTTGGGTCATAAACTCACCTTAGCACTGGTATATTAGTAGCAAATGTTGCAGTTCTCTTCAATGTTAGCCTTTAATTACATAAATTCAGTCAATGCACTTTTTCGGTGAATCCAAACACGAATTAGGCACAGGGCTAACTTGCTCAATCAAAAGTTGAGACTCACACACACAGCTCCATTCAGATCTCACACCACCAAATCAGAGTCCCATAGAGATATGTGCTAAATTTGCCTTAAGAAAACGTCATTTTTTTCTTCACAGGAGCGACTCAGTTTTAAGCGACAGCTATGATGGTTGAAATCAGCCCTTGCCTGATCCCTCTGGCTGGGAAAAAATATAGGTTGACCGTCATTATTTTTTACGACTGGCCCTCAAAGTCTACGATGTCTGGGAATTTCCTATTTTTCAGGCAAAACCATGCCGGTGTTTCTGTAAAGAAAAGGCTGCTTAAAATCATTACAAGTTATTCGATCTCTCCCATCTGTGGTACACATGCAGGAAATAATATTACTAATCATGACCAATCCAAATTTGGCCAAAATTATTCAAATTTCTGCTCATTTTAATGCTTGAATTCAGAATCAATGGGTTTTTCTGAGAAGTGAAATTCAAGGGCGCACAACCATATATACTATTTGGTGGTGTGAAATCATACGCTTATTAACGAACTTTTACGTTACTTCCTGTCAACAGGTTAGAAACGGCAGGTCCTATAATATCCCTCTACGTTATGGAAAAATGTTATTTCCAATACCTTCCGAGGTCTGTATTTGGTACTATTGTCCTTTTGAGGTCTTAGTATGAAAGCACATCTACAGAGAAAGGACCTTTAAGCTGTAACATTTCCATTTGTAATTTTCAGATCTTCGGAAACATGCGTTACAATATTTATGTAATGTATATGTGTCAATTAACTATTTTCACAGTAAACACTACATACGAGTGGCGTTTGGTTGGAGGTAACACCGAATTTGAAGGTCGTATTGAAGTCCGCATAGGTAACCGACCATGGGGAGCCATAGACGGATCTTCTTGGAAGAGCAATCAGGCCAGAGTAGCATGTCGCATGTTTGGATTCTCCCATCCTTTATCACCCGTGTTGGGCGAATTCGGATCTCGTACTAGTGGACCGTTTTACAACGCGTTTTTTCGTTGCACTGGCGAAGAGCAAAATTTGTTGGATTGCATGTTTGATTTCCACATAGACTTCATCATCAGTGATTGGGACCCATTGGTAGATCCCACGGATGTTGGCCTTGTATGCTTGCCAGGTAAATCAATTATTATAATCTTAATTAATTGCTTTCGTAATGTCAAACTTCGATAACTTTAATTTAGCTGAGATAACATTTATTTCTAGGCATTGTATCCCTGCATTCTAAACTGACCTCAAAAAGAAACTTATACATTTTCACAAGGTCATATCTTAAAATCCTCTCCATAAAAATGAACACAAATTGCACATAGGATTACTTCAATACTCTACTCTAAACACTGGTCAGTAATCAAACAGTTGTCCAAATGACACAACAGCAAAATGCATTGACATGGAACACCTTCCTGGACCACATTCACAGCCCAACAGATTTCTTTTGTTGTGTTTCAATTATTCGCCTGTACATGAACAAAAATTACACACAGGATTACTTCAATACTCTAATCTAAACACATGTCAGTAACCAAGCAGTTGTCCAAATGACACAAGAGTAAAATGCACTGACACGGAACAGCTTCCGGGACCACATTCATAGGCGAATAATTGGAAATAGGATTGAGATATGATACGAGGTACCCGCCATGATTAGGTATATCCTCTCAGGCGTTCCCCAAGTAACATTTTATAGGTTAATAACTGAGCATCAGCTTCGGAATTTTCCCTCAGGGGCTGACGCCCCTTCGGGGAAATTCCTGACCAAAACAAACCCCTCTGATTTCAAACAATCACCGATCAGCTGACGTGCAATTATTAACCTCATTCATTACCGTCCTTCATGTACAAAAAAAAGATTTCAACAATTATATTGTTCCCCCAAACATAAATCGTTTTCCCTTTTGATCATGTCGTCGCCTCGTTTCATACCCTCACCCCTTGTATAATTATGCTTTGCTCCGACCAAAATACAATTTAAAGGGAGTCCTCTAGTAACGGATCTAGTAACAAGTTTTGATCAATCACAGAGCAGTATTTAGAATAATTTAATCCCTAATATTTTAGTAGTTGCGGTGTTTGTCAGTGCCGGCTGAAACAAGACTAGTAGTTTACCACCCACCCCCCCCTTGGATAAAAGTGGTCGTAAGAAACGGCCGTGGTAAAGATATGCTTCATTTTTTACACACCTTGTGTCCCCACCCCCACGATCAATTTATCAATTTCGGATTGACGCCCTTGCCTTCAAACATAAAACCGTATCAAAGGTTAGGTCTTAGTAATGGGAAACTTTCTTTCGTGAAGGCACCATGTCAATAATGACTAGAAAAACTGGCATTTGCCTTTTTCGCCATTTTCTGCGTTTCTTTTTCTATGATGAAGGCACTAGATAAATCAACCTATCAACCTACTAAGGGGCTGTGCAATAATTATGAGCCCTGAGGGAGGGTAAAATTGGGGGGCAAGACATTTTTGGCGAGCCGAAAGGGGGGCAAGCAATTGAATACATGAATTCAAAACCCACCCAAGTCCATGGGAAGTGATTTTGATATTTAAAAAAAAACTGTGTATCATTTTAATTCCTTCATTTAGATTTACCTGGTCAATGTGGTAAGTTTTACGTGCAAATAAGTAGGTTAAACTGTATTAGGTATGACGATTAGCATTTCAGGGACTTCATGTGGTTTATTTTAAATGCTGGACTTGGGTGGTTTTTTTAATCATATACAAAGACAATAATGTTGGGATGAGATTACCACTAGTAAGATAATGCAAAATAAAGCACACAGGTATGTATAATGTTGATAAGCATTCTGCCATGTACTATAAACCACGCACTTTCCTTGATTGATTTTTAAAAAGTCACACTCCAGTAATGAATGTGTTACAAGTGGACTTTTATACATACTGGATTTCAATCAATGTGTTACAAGACTCAAATCATGGACTTTGGTGGTTCTTTCATACATGTTATTTTTGTATTCATATATTCAATTTTTGGCACACATTCATAAGGCGCATTTTAAATAAACGCTTTAAAAAGGGTTAGGAAAACAGTACGGAAACGCTTGAATATGCAAATGTTCCTGCTCGCTGCGCACGCGTATCTAGACCATTTAAGATTTGCAAATTGGGATCCCAAACATTTAGCATGTGTAAGAGGGGGCCAAAGGATTTTTGGCGGGCCGAGAAAGGGGAAAAGCGATTTTCGGCAGGCCGAGAGGGGGGCAAGCGATTTTTTGGCGAGCCGTTCGAAAATTTTGCCCCCCCCCGGCTCATAATTATTGCACAGCCCCTAAAAATCAAGGGTCGTGGGGAGCTTGATTGACAGTGACGTCAGATAAGCGTTACACCGTAAGCATGGTAAGAGTACAAAAGCTAGTAATTGAACAAAACAAGAAAAATGTCTACGTGTCTTTCTAACTGATTTTTTTTTTACATTTGGGTTTTCTGAATCTGAGAACCAAGTGGAGAATCCCGATATATTTGAAATTTAAAAAACAAACAAACACAATTTTGTTCAATTCACATTTTCAGTAAATCCCATAAGCCTTTGTGAGTATACCTGAGAACTCGTCATTTGACGTCACGCCGATCTGCGCCGATGCGCATATCGTTTATCGAACATCGTTACTGCGCATTGCAAGTCGGCGTGACGAAAAATGACGAGTCCTCAGGTGTACTCGGAAAGGCTTATGGGATTTACCGAAAAGGTGAATTAAAACAACATAGGGCCTGCACTTTGGCTCGACATTTGAAAGGGGTGTGAATTCATTTTTGGATACGCCCCTATTATAATTAGGTAATACTCGAACACATTCCCTATATGTATATACATGTACCACATGTAGTAAATCTGTCTGCTTTATCTGTATTGTGCCTTTCTTAAGCAAATAGTTAAACACGATTTCATCAAACATTATAACAATAGCTCTTTTACAGTGTGCAATCATCCCGGGCAATAATTGGGCAATAATAGAGGATGTGCGTGAAATTATTGATTAGCTCCATACAAAGGATTTGAACCGGTGTCCTTCACCGTAATCATGGCGCAATGCAGTGCATTCAATCAAACGTTGTCGTCAACCTATTTGATCCTATAGTGCATTTGTTATGTGTGTGAGACGAGCTGTCGCGGTAGATTGCAACAGCTTGTAATCATGCTTTTGTTGAATGAATTTGAGTACTCCGCCATATTTACGGTATGAACGTCATAATCTATGAGCGTGTTTATAGTGAGCCAGATTATGCGGTATTTATGCGTGGCAGTCTATATTTGTTTATGTTTTACTAACCATTGCAAATCTAGACTACGCGGTAGTTTAGCTAAATAACGGAAAGATTGTCTCACTATAAACACGCTCTAGGTGATTATTTGCATTGGATGTCTTGAATACGCTGGCGAAGTTGTGTAATAATCGGATTAATGCTATAAAAGTAGGTGAATACAAGTTTTGAATATATCGCGTTGCAAAGCCCCATTCAGTGATCCCAGCGAAAGTGAAAAAAAAATCAAATTGTTACTTTTATAAAAAATTTAATGAAAAAATGGCAAAAACCCAAGCAAACGGCAGTATCGACGAAGTTGAAGCCCCATTCAAATAGGCCTACATGTAGCTAATTTATATACTGTCAGTATATAAATTAAATCAGTTCAATTCACGCCGAGTGTCCTTGACAGGTTTGACTCTGCTTCAGCGGTCATGAAAGAATTCAAAAGATAACCTCTGCCCCAACAATCCCAAGCAATTGTCTGAAACTGCTCTTCGGATGATGATAGTCATATAATGATCAAAATATTATTACTGACTATATCATTGTACAAAATCTGAATTTTGATGATTTTTACGATCGTCCAGATGAAAAAATCACTGAATGGGCCGTTAGTTCCTCCACTCCTTACCCTGGCAATATGAATCAAAGAAAATAAAGAAAAAATTAAATAAAACAAGAAGAAAAAAAAAAAAGAAAAGAAAAAGAAACAATAAAAGAAAAACAAATATGAAAAGTTCGAACAATATTTGGTTTATAAAATTAATGTGACCGTGATGAGGCTCGAACTCACCACCTTCCGATTTAAAGTTCGAAGCGCTCGTGTACCAAATTCTGACGCCTTACCAAGTGAGCTGTGCTCCTGAGATACGAAATAAAAATAAAATAATACACTGTATACCTGCTTGTGTCGGTAATTGATTTGCTCAAATTCCATAATGGTACAGTGCAACAGAGCAAAAATGCCCAAAATTTAAAAGCTATATAATTTATGAACAATATACACTACACATAAAAATACTAATACAAGGGAATTTCAACATAAGAATCCAAACAATTAAGTACCAACATGCACAGCTTTGTCCTTATATCACATTTGGGTTTTTAACAAAATGTTATCAAACCTCTACTGTGATTGGCAGCTGCACAAGGCATCTCTTTGATAGCTGATAATGGCCATCCATTCAGCAAGTGGCTACTAACTGACCTTGACAGGCTTGAATGAGCACTGTCATCTGCTACAAAACCATCACACTCTAGGACAGGGCTCCGCAAATAGCGGCGCGCGCGCCACATGTGGCGCGCCGTGGCTTCCAGTGGCGCGCGCGCCGTTTAGATTTAAAAAAAAATAAATAAACAATGCGATTCCCATGTTATCCTTGTAAAGACAGGCTAAAATAGTATAAAATGTTGCACCAAATGGCGTCATTTGCACTCAAATTTTTTTTTTTAAATCGATAGCTTCAGAGGGCTCTGACTCCCCCTCCGCGACTTCGCAGCCATTGAGTGGCGCTTTGCAGTTTTAGTTTAATTTCATGTGGCGCTTCAACAAATCTATTTGAGGAAGCCTGCTCTAGGACCTGGTCGCCTATATTAATTACTATTGTCTGTCCAATTAACTTAGACACCCAGTTTTTGTTACTTATTTGAAAAAATATCCACTTTTAAAGAAAGTCATGAAAGAAAAGTGTTAACATTCGCTAAGACCTAACGGGATTTTTGTGTTTCCAAAGCATTGAGTGAGAGTTTACCAGAAATTCTATTGAAATTGGAAGGTTTTTCTCAACACTTTAAAAATAATCCGGTAGAAGTTGGGTACCATTATTTTGGAAGGTCTCATTATACAGATTTGTAGGTATGGTGATTTTGGATAGTGAATGGATGAATAGTAAATTAATTATACTCCTCACCAAAAACATTTTATAAAAATGAAAAATATAATTCAGTTCATAAAATGCAGACAGTGTTTCTAATTGGCATATTTATTCTTAGTGTATTAACTATAAGTGATCCCAGCTGTCCCTCAACCAATTACAACAATTCGGCGCGGTATTTGAATCTTCTTCTGTGCATGCTTTTGGCTTGGCCCTATTCTAAGAAAATTCAGTATCGAAGTTACGTAATGTTACTATGTCAACGGGATCACGCGCTAGAGTAATGAACCACGATCGAAATGATCACCACATAAAGTATATGGCACTCGAAGGCATACCAAAGTAGCGTGATCCGGTAACCAAGAGAATTACGTAACCACTTCGATGCTGAATACCAATAATGTATGCACTATAAATGTTCTGATGTTATTGGTGAGGAGTATAATTCACATAATTCTCCAGCCACATAGTAACTTGCTCTATCATTTGTTATAATGCACCAACTGTGACATCTTTTGAGTTATAGAGGTTGTGCATGGAATTATTGATTGGCTCCAAACAAAGGATTTGAACCGGTGTCCTTCACCGAAATCATGGCACAGTGCAGTCCATTCAATCAAATATTGTCATCAACCTATTTGATCGTAGTGTATTTGTTATGTGTGTGAGACGACCTCTCGCGGTAGATTGCAAACATGCTTTTGTTGAATGCATTTGAGTAGACCGCCATTATTGTGAATTAGTAAAAGGATCAAAGAAAAAAAGGTGGAATCACTGATCAATATGCATGATTACAATGTTCAAACACCCCTTACTGTAAATAGATTATCCCATCAAAAGTTTCAAGTCATTAGGAATATTCGGCTGGACCCAGATATCTTGCTGTAAATCGGTCAAAATTGAATAAAAGTAGACAAGGAAGAATATTTTTCATCGCTTTACTAATAATTTCTGTTAGGTCTGACCGTGTTTAGCAACTTTTCTTTCATGACTTTTTTCCAAAGTGAAAACTTTTCGAAATATATCCTAAAAACCGGGTGTCTAAGTTATTTGGACAGACAATAGTCAACATTTGCATAGGAACCGCATAGTCGGAGGCAAGGTTCATTATTGATTGGAGATTATATACGTATTTATTACTAATAGACAAGTAATATATATATATCGTGTGTTTGCGATTTATTCCGTAATCAATAAGTATGATGAACAAACGCATTTCTGGCAGAAGCGCTCACAGCGTAGTGGTATGTATTCGATCTCGACTGTTAAATAAAAGGTTGTGGGTTCGAACCCTGGTAGAATTTTAATTGGAATAAATTTGTTTTTCTTTTGTTAAGTAAGAGGTAATAATTATGGCAATAAATCCGCCGTATAAAACTGAACACAGCTCAATCCAGCCTCATATAGGCCTATACACCTATCCGACTTCGCCATTACTGCGGTGTCCCCGATGTAAAACTGCGGTGTCCCGAGGTCGGGGGTTCTATCCATTATGTATTGCGTGCTATACAGAATTGTACCCGGGAATTGTACACAACAGTGATATTCAATACACAATCATGAGTATTGAATTACGAATTAAATCTCCCGCTCTGGTACATCTGTGTTGCCGTCAATAGAGGGCCAAATACAGTAAACGCTTCTCGGATTGGTCTGTATATCATGTAAATGTATTATGTGATGCAAATGTTGACTAGGAAAAAAAATATCGCGACCTGGTCACTATAATGCTACAGGGAGCACAGTACTTTGACAATGGAGTGAAAGACTATTATTATTGATTAGGCGCGGATTCTAAAAGTACAGCTACTATGCGTGTGTAGTAAAAAATTGGAATAGAATGTTTGGAATCATGTAACTAAAATACTAAATGCATTCTGCAAAATGTGCTCTTACCAATTTATAAAGCATTTCATTAGCTTTAATTTGACATATTGTTTGACATGTTTGGAATTATGGTAAATCATTAAATAAAATATTTATTAATTAATCAATTATGTCAATTAATAAAAATTTAATGCAAATATGCATATTTTCTCTGACAGAATTGTAGGATTTGACAAGAGCCATCTTTATTGTAAGTTTGATTCTTATAACATACCGGTATCGTATTGCGTCCCGTTATAGTTGCAGAAAAATACGCGTGCAGGACACACATACGCACACCCCCCCCCCCCACACACACACCCAGAGGATCGTACCGCTTTACAATCGTATAACATTCATTGGCGCTAGTAGTAGTAAATTCCAATTTTCTTTGCTTTACCTCACTTGTTCTGCTCAAAATTAAAAGGGACATATCTGACAGTAAAAGCTTACATTTTATGGAAATTATGTTTAAATTTGCTTAAACAGCACAAAACAGATAAAGCAGACTAATGTACTATACATAGGCCTATACATGTATGGTATGCCAGGGACTGTTTAAGAATATATCATTAGATTTATGATATTTACTTCGAGGACTGTTATATCAAAAATGTAAAAAATATCAAATTTTAATCATTTGTCATAAAATTTGTATTATATCGTGAATTCAAACAATAAAATTTATTTGATATCAGAAAGACATTCTTCGTATTCAGAATGCGTTTTCTTTGTCTTTTTTTTTTCTTTTCTTGTTTTCTTTATTTTTTCTTTATTTTTCTTTGATTTATATTGCCAGGGTAAGGAGAGTAGGGAACTAAAGGCCCATTCAGTGATTTTTTGATTTTTTTTCATCCCGACGATCGTAAAAATCATCAAAATTCAGATTTTGGATACTAGACTGCGGAACTCAGTCTCCAATGATAGTCAGTAATTTTTATATTTTGGACATTATTTATGACTATCATTTGAGGACTGAGTTCTTATGATCCGAGGAGCAGTTTCAGATAATTGCCTGGGATTATTGGGGCAGAGGTTATCTTTTGAATTCTTTCATGACCACTGAAGCATAGTCGAACCTGTCAAGGACACTCGGCGTGAATTGAAAGACCATGTCACTCGCCACAAAAGAATGTCAAAGGTCATAAAAGGCCTATGGCTGATTTTGTACGTTTCGTCATTGTCATAGATGTGCTAACATAGCTTGCTAGTGTAGTGGTTCAGCCGAAACCCGTGTGTCTAAGACAAAAAAAATAATGCATTTACGTGAGTCTGTAATTTATATACCGGTACTGACAGTATATAAATTAGCTACATGTATTTGAATGGGGCTTCAACTTCGTCAATACTGTCGTTTTCCTGTTTTGTTTTTTGCCATTTGTTTTCATTAAAAATTTATACACGTAACAATTTGATTTTTTTTTCACTTTCGCTGGGATCACTGAATGGGACTTTGTAGCGCGGATTATTCAAAACTTGTTTTTACCTACTGCTATATAGTATTAATCCGATTATTACATAACTTTGCCAGCGTATTCAAGACATAGGTTATGTAAGGGATAAACTGTACATGGGTATAGGGTATAGAGGCCCTGCATGCCTTTATCGATTGGCTCCAAACAAAGGATTTGAACCGGTGTCCTTCACCGTAATCACGGCGCAGTCCATTCAATCAAATGTCGTCAGTGTGCGAGACGAACGATGTATAAATCTGGAGGTCACATCATCACTTATCATGCTTATTGTAAAAAGTTTGTCCAATGCATATACTGTGTGTATTGTTCCCGGGTATTGTCAATGCAGTCAAGCAAACAGGTATTATATTTTGAAAAGGCCGCTATAGTATATTCACAGGGGTGTCTTGAATGGCCAATCATATGGGACATAATCAAATTGCAGTGACTGCTTCCTTTGTTACCACATGTCAGTCATCTTGTGATTATTGGACCATGTAAACCTGCAAAAAACGAGCCAAAGTGCAGGCCCTATGAAGGGGATTTTGTTTTATTTTACTGCTCAGAAGATGCCACATATCAGATACGACAGCAGGAACAAGGCGGAGCAGTGGAGATATTTAATGGTGTCGACAAATGGGGCTACATTTGTCTTTCACCGCGTTCTTACCTGTATAATTTCGCTGTGGCTTCTTTCCTTTGCCAAAGACTTGGATACGTTGATGCACTTGCTACGACCCAGATAGCCCTAGAGAATAGTGCTGAAAACGTTCTTGTGACGGACCTAGCAATTGAGTGCAATGATACTGATACTTTTGCGAATGATTGTTTTTCGTTTTTGGTGACTTCAATATGTAGCTGCTATAACAACCAAGTGTTTGGAGTCTATTGCAGTAGTAAGTATTTCGCTTCAATCGTATACATGGTATAGACGAATCCAACGAGCCAAGTCATGGTCAGGATTTGGTCGGCCATGACTGGGTGACCAAACTGGTGTTGTGACTGCCCAATTGGGTGGATTAAAGCCGTTTGAAATTCGATGTTAGATTCTTTTGTTTTGTAAACTGTCATCATTCTTTGTCTACGTGTAACACGGGTGATAAAATGCAGTTTAAAATACCCTCCAAGGTCGCATCATTTCACAATTTAGGTCAGATGGAGCCGACGGGGACCCAAATAATGCTGCCATTGAGGTGTAGGAATGCGTGAAATTGGATTCGTGTCTGTGTCTATTTGCTTTGCTATAATCATACTTAAGCGCACTTCAACTGGTGATTTAGAACAAACATGACAAAAGATATGCTTAAGGTTACACAAAGAAACATATAAAAGACGTATAAAGTTGTTCTCAGTAATCAAACATCGCAGCGACTTAACTGGTTAGGCCATTTTAAATCGACTTTCGAAAAGTTTTTTGATACATTCATTGATTTCTCAAAAGTAAAAAATCGCAGTTTAACAAATAAAGGTTCAAATGAAAGCCATTATTGGGGGCTAATTATTGTATCACTATGAAAGGCCTGACACCAATATAAACACTTGTTTCGGTGACCCAAGTTCATGGTCATTTCTGCTCGCGCACTTTTTTACAGATGGCCTGGAATTTCATATTTCGGTTTCAGCGATTGCCCGAAAAAGGTGGTATGTTTTTGAAAAGCGTTTCCGCTTGGAATGTAGATAGTTATTGTTGCTATTACTCTTCGCAATTTTAATGTACGCCCTCTTTAGCCGACAATTTTCAATGCATTTTACACAATAGATACGTCGCTTACATAAATACCGCTATTTTTAACAGTATCGTTTTTGTTAACCAACATACCATCCAAATTAGTTCTCAAGACTTTGATGAAACCATAGATACCAAATCGGACTGCATGTGATGAACAGATTTTAAACTAGAATCAAAAAAGAACCAGCGTAGGCCCTCTCAAAATGTACTTTTTTAAATATCGCGTTGTGATAAAAATGACTGCCTTTTCCTTGTTTTTTATAACAAGGAAAAGCTTTACTACCTCAAACTTCGCACGTAGTGTTGTCTCAGTGTCCGTTACTGGTTGGTATTATTGATTAAGCGATTTTCATGATTTAGGCCTACTCAGCCTACATTTGACCAACTATTTGCCCACACCGTGTACGAATATATTCCAAACATGGCGCTGCATTTAGTATCACACTAACGACCACGGTTGTTTGATGTGATCAATTATTAGTTTTTCAAACAAAACATCATGTACAACCCAATTTTAGGCTTAAACAGCTTAAAGCGTATCACGCTAATGCATACAGATACTTTTGAGTCATTTTCAACTTTAATTTCCCCTTATTTACAACATTATTCACTTTCACAGCATTTTTTAAAAACTTTTTCGGATATAAAATGTATCTATTTATGCCAGATTGGTGGCGCTATTTAGATACTCTCTCAGGCTTTTAATACAAATAATTCCTTTTATCATTTTATTTTTTGATGAAACATGTTTATAAAATTTCTTTGTTGCTTGTTTCACCTATTCCACCTGTTTTAATGGCAGTACTGATTATCAACCCCTTGCAAATTAAGAAATATGATTTATGATAAATAGCGCCAACTATAGTTTGCATTTACTTAATAATGAAGCCAATTCTGTATACATCAAACAACCGTGCGACAAGGTTATACTAAGATGTTTAAGACTTTCTGACACTATATTCACGGTTTTTCTAATGGCTATTTAAACTTATGACAAATTTGGCTGGTTTGCGTTGTTCAATACCATTTCACCCTGATGTGACAGTGACGTCACATCCGGGGTCACGTCAGTATTAAGCTGGTTTCATACTACCCTGCCGCTTGCAATGAGCGGCGTGGCACACGCGCATTGCAGACAATCGGACACAATCAAGGCTGTATTGGTTGAAACGCTCTGCCGCTTGCCGCAGCGGCAAGCTGCAGGAAAGTATGCTGGGGGCATTATACGAATTTTATTAGGCGCAGCATCACTCGCTGGAGTTCGATGGCGCTGGTGTACATACGCACGCGCTTAAAGACACCGCATAGATGCGCGAGCGAAACAGCTGTTCACAACGCGTTGACATCACTGCCACATCGGGGTGAAAAATGGTATAGGTAATAGATGACTATGAAACCTCGCCCCTCGATAAAGGTTAGCAATTGAAGCAGGCCTCAGTTTAGCGAACTTTGTCTAGTTTAATGCGATGCGAGTGCAAGCGCCGCTCGGACTGTGAAGGTTTCTGGATACCGAATATGGGTTTAGATTAGGCCTATATCATGTCCTCTAGGCCATATAATTTATTTTTGGAAAGGAAAGTCTAATCTCGGAGCCTATTCAATTGAGAAGGGACTGAATTTTGTCATAATAATATAAAAATTAATACTTGTCGTCCATAACAAGAAAGAATGCCTCGCGATTTTTTTGATATCCAGCCATAGTATTTTAATTGATTAAACTGAACATGAAGCTTAATCTTTACTAGCTTCATGCACTAATTTGCAGACCCGCCCGGCCTTCTACATGTAGTGAGTACCACATTAGATTGTGATTACAAGAAATGATAAGCGCTGCCTCCTCGAAATTTCTTATGCCAGCAGCTTTGATGATTAAATATTATCTACAACCAGGCACCTGTGTTCAAGGCCTTTCTTTTATCTATTGACCTCAAAAGAAAGGATTAGAATGATCAGACTACCGTCCCTGACCCCTTTCCACACATTAATAATGAGTCGGTAAGGGAACGTGCTACCGTTATACTTCATCGAGTACGTATGGCCACTACACAGTTCAATGGCCTTATTGTGATCTGGCGGGCGTTTTAAAAGCACGGTCCCTGACTGCGTGGGCATATTTCCGGGCAAGGATTGATACTGCCATTAAAACAGTTGGAATAGGTGAAACAAGCAACAAGGAAATTTTATAAATATATTTTATCAAGCAATAAAAGGAAATATTTGTATTAAAAGCTTGAAAGGGTAATTTTCAGTAACTAAATAGCGCCACCAATTTTGTCATTAATAGATACATTTTATATCCAAAAAAGCTTTAAAAATACTATAAAAGTGAATAATTTGGTTAAAGTTGAGAATGACTCAAAAGCATCTGTATACGTTAGCATGATATCACTTTTAGCTGTTTAGGCCTCAAATTTGGTTGTACATGATGTTTTGTTTGAAATATTAATAAATGATCCCATCAAACAACCGTGCCAACGAGCCAAGTCATGGTCAGGATTTGGTCGGCCATGACTGGGTGACCAAACTGGTGTTGTGACTGCCCAATTGGGTGGATTAAAGCCGTTTGAAATTCGATGTTAGATTCTTTTGTTTTGTAAACTGTCATCATTCTTTGTCTACGTGTAACACGGGTGATAAAATGCAGTTTAACATACCCTCCAAGGTCGCATCATTTCACAATTTAGGTCAGATGGAGCCGACGGGGACCCAAATAATGCTGCCATTGAGGTGTAGGAATGCGTGAAATTGGATTCGTGTCTGTGTCTATTTGCTTTGCTATAATCATACTTAAGCGCACTTCAACTGGTGATTTAGAACAAACATGACAAAAGATATGCTTAAGGTTACACAAAGAAACATATAAAAGACGTATAAAGTTGTTCTCAGTAATCAAACATCGCAGCGACTTAACGGGTTAGGCCATTTTAAATCGACTTTCGAAAAGTTTTTTGATACATTCATTGATTTCTCAAAAAGTAAAAATCGCAGTTTAACAAATAAAGGTTCAAATGAAAGCCATTATTGGGGGCTAATTATTGTATCACTATGAAAGGCCTGACACCAATATAAACACTTGTTTCGGTGACCCAAGTTCATTGTCATTTCTGCTCACGCACTTTTTTACAGATGGCCTGGAATTTCATATTTCGGTTTCAGCGATTGCCCGAAAAAGGTGGTATGTTTTTGAAAAGCGTTTCCGCTTGGAATGTAGATAGTTATTGTTGCTATTACTCTTCGCAATTTTAATGTATGCCCTCTTTAGCCGACAATTTTCAATGCATTTTACACAATAGATACGTCGCTTACATAAATACCGCTATTTTTAACAGTATCGTTTTTGTTAACCAACATACCATCAAATTAGTTCTCAAGACTTTGATGAAACCATAGATACCAAATCGGACTGCATGTGATGAACAGATTTTAAACTAGAATCAAAAGAACCAGCGTAGGCCCTCTCAAAATGTACTTTTTTTAAATATCGCGTTGTGATAAAAATGACTGCCTTTTCCTTGTTTTTTATAACAAGGAAAAGCTTTACTTACCTCAAACTTCGCACGTAGTGTTGTCTCAGTGTCCGTTACTGGTTGGTATTATTCAGATTAAGCGATTTTCATGATTTAGGCCTACTCAGCCTACATTTGACCAACTATTTGCCCACACCGTGTACGAATATATTCCAAACATGGCGCTGCATTTAGTATCACACTAACGACCACGGTTGTTTGATGTGATCAATTATTAGTTTTTCAAACAAAACATCATGTACAACCCAATTTTAGGCTTAAACAGCTTAAAGCGTATCACGCTAATGCATACAGATACTTTTGAGTCATTTTCAACTTTAATTTCCCTTATTTACAACATTATTCACTTTCACAGCATTTTTTAAAAACTTTTTCGGATATAAAATGTATCTATTTATGCCAGATTGGTGGCGCTATTTAGATACTGGAAATTACTCTCTCAGGCTTTTAATACAAATAATTCCTTTTATCATTTTATTTTTTGATGAAACATGTTTATAAAATTTCTTTGTTGCTTGTTTCACCTATTCCACCTGTTTTAATGGCAGTACTGATTATCAACCCCTTGCAAATTAAGAAATATGATTTATGATAAATAGCGCCAACTATAGTTTGCATTTACTTAATAATGAAGCCAATTCTGTATACATCAAACAACCGTGCGACAAGGTTATACTAAGATGTTTAAGACTTTCTGACACTATATTCACGGTTTTTCTAATGGCTATTTAAACTTATGACAAATTTGGCTGGTTTGCGTTGTTCAATACCATTTCACCCTGATGTGACAGTGACGTCACATCCGGGGTCACGTCAGTATTAAGCTGGTTTCATACTACCCTGCCGCTTGCAATGAGCGGCGTGGCACACGCGCATTGCAGACAATCGGACACAATCAAGGCTTGTCATTGGTTGAAACGCTCTGCCGCTTGCCGCAGCGGCAAGCTGCAGGAAAGTATGCTGGGGGCATTATACGAATTTTATTAGGCGCAGCATCACTCGCTGGAGTTCGATGGCGCTGGTGTACATACGCACGCGCTTAAAGACACCGCATAGATGCGCGAGCGAAACAGCTGTTCACAACGCGTTGACATCACTGCCACATCGGGGTGAAAAATGGTATAGGTAATAGATGACTATGAAACCTCGCCCCTCGATAAAGGTTAGCAATTGAAGCAGGCCTCAGTTTAGCGAACTTTGTCTAGTTTAATGCGATGCGAGTGCAAGCGCCGCTCGGACTGTGAAGGTTTCTGGATACCGAATATGGGTTTAGATTAGGCCTATATCATGTCCTCTAGGCCATATAATTTATTTTTGGAAAGGAAAGTCTAATCTCGGAGCCTATTCAATTGAGAAGGGACTGAATTTTGTCATAATAATATAAAAATTAATACTTGTCGTCCATAACAAGAAAGAATGCCTCGCGATTGTTTTTTTATCCAGCCATAGTATTTTAATTGATTAAACTGAACATGAAGCTTAATCTTTACTAGCTTCATGCACTAATTTGCAGACCCGCCCGGCCTTCTACATGTAGTGAGTACCACATTAGATTGTGATTACAAGAAATGATAAGCGCTGCCTCCTCGAAATTTCTTATGCCAGCAGCTTTGATGATTAAATATTATCTACAACCAGGCACCTGTGTTCAAGGCCTTTCTTTTATCTATTGACCTCAAAAGAAAGGATTAGAATGATCAGACTACCGTCCCTGACCCCTTTCCACACATTAATAATGAGTCGGTAAGGGAACGTGCTACCGTTATACTTCATCGAGTACGTATACGTTCAATGGCCTTACTACACAGTTCAATGGCCTTATTGTGATCTGGCGGGCGTTTACTAAACGGCACGGTCCCTGACTGCGTGGGCATATTTCCGGGCAAGGAACAATACAGACCAATTGCCTGGCAATGACGTCACATGTAATCCCAGTCTATAGTGTGATTAGAACATTATAGGCTGGTGGTCACTTATAGTACGATCAATACGAAAAGTCCAATGCGATTATTAATGTATTTTCTAAAATTAAAAGAACCACTTTTTAGCGGGAATTTTTGTAAGTTACACAGCTGAAGTTGTGAAAGGATTGAAAGACTACAATATTAAGGCATAAACAAGAATTTCTTTGTTTGGTCGTTATTCCTCTAGGCTCATCCCTTAAGGGACTGTTGTTATTAAATCATTTTGATGATGAGGTTTGCCTAGTTGTTATTATGTTGTTGCTGCACATAGTTATAATGAAATTCTTCTTTATTTGTTACGTGTTCTGTTATTTTACAGATAATATACCGAGTCCTCCAAACACCTATAGTTTTCGTCTTGGTCGATCAACTGGCATAAATTCAGGGATTGTAGAAATTGATATTGACGACCATGGGTCGTGGCATACTGTGTGCATGTCGAATGCATATCAGAATTTAATTGTAAGAATATTATATAAATCATTATTATCAGGCTTCTGAGTGGTGCAAATACAGCCTGTCTAAAAAAATGGCAATTTGAAACTTAAGATTTGAAGCAAATTGTACAGAACAAACGGCATTTAAGAGATAAGACAACGCCCTTGACGTTGATGAAAACATCATGTCACAGCGGTATTTTCTAATTGCCAAAGAGGGCGCTTTTCACTTGCACAATTTTTGAGACAGGCTGTAAATTCGTATTGTATAATTTTCCGTGATGTACCCAGGTGTCGATAAAATATTTGTTAAATATTCAACGATGATGCGTCGCACCAACACAATTATGCGTCATATACCACCAGTATAAGAATTAAGTTTCTATAATTAAAGACAGAGATAATTAAAGACAGAGATAAAAAAGAATTTATTGCGTCTGATGTCACTGTCAATTACGATCTATCTGGTGCTGATCGGAGAAAAGGAATAGCAGCAAATGGCGAAAAATTACGTATTTTTACAAGGCAAAAAGCAGCTCTTCTAGGCATTGTGGACATGATGCCTTCGTAAAAGAAATTTTCCTACTATAAAGACCTAACTTTGGAGATGGTTTGCATGTTAAAAGGTGCAAAATTTTAAAAGGCGCCTAGACTTCTCCGTAGTCCACTTGCCCATTGCCCATTGCATACTCTGGCTATTACATTTAAGCATAAAACTCTGATTTATATTGATTTGTGTGCAACTGATAGATTTTCACATCTGTGTCTAATCTTTTCAGTCACCGCGCTCCCTCTGTTTGTTAGCTACCCAAGTGGACTACTGACTTTGCCTTGCGGTTAAGATTTTTAACACTGCACGGGACTCTATGGAGAGTTAGGCCAATTTCTGGCCTTGGCCATGATGTAATGCATCTTTAAATGGATCTGCCTTGTGATTGGTCGCCCATATCTCGCTATGGTTTAAATCTTCCGGGCCCGCGCCATTACCATTAACTACACCGTACACAACTATCGGTGGTATTTGCGGCGCTTTTGTGTTGACGCGAAAGTTAATCTCTCATCAAACATCTAGCGCGTCTTGTACTATACCATGCTTAGTACTTGTGGTTAATGGACTGATAAACAAGTATGCTTGACAGTGTGTTTTTAGAGAGCAAAGTCCCGGGGTAAAGTTCTGCTTAAAATTCAAAGTCCATAGTCGGATTTTCAGGGTTCGCTATCAATAAACTGGTAGATTCCAAATTCAGAATTTTTCAGTATTAAAGTGAGCCATTATAATTATGCAAGATAGTGTTGCATTCAATTACTTTTATCGTCACTAATCATCTGATACCTTTAACTCTTTATGACCATTTTACTATTGAATACTTTAATTTTAATAAACATCAGTATAATTTTGATTTCAACGAAATGGGTTCATCATGACTAATAATAACATATTTTTAATAAAATTCGACAATGGCATAGTCTATAAGGCGCCCGGTTATACCGCCGCGTTCAGTAAGTCACTTGTAAGCAAACCGTGCTCGAATTTGATTGACAGATGACGTCAGACGCGATAAATTCTTTTTATCTTGGTCTTTAATTATATACCGGCTCCATATGTAAAAATGAACGTATTTGCACAGTCTATGAACAATGAAGATCACATCCGCGCAAACAGTCCCAAGTTTATCTTCGGGGAAAAATTATATTATGAATTGGTTATGGTTATATCTCATTTTACCACATAGAGAAATCTTGATCTAAATAAGACTTATTTTTTGGATTATTTTTTGGTTGATACAAGACATTCTGCAGTATTACCAATAATAGTGAGCAATAATCAATTCTAGAGGTTAAATAATATCAGTAATTGTCTTGTAATCGATTTGTAAACATTGTTTAAAACTATTTTCAACATATTGTCACTGGGCGGGAAAAACTTCATATGTGATGCGATCAAGCAAAATCAGTCGGAACTCGGAAAAATTAAATTTTCAGTTTCTTATAGGATAGTAAAAGGCATTTACAAAGTTACATTTTGCAGAAAACTCTATTGAAATTTAGCAACCCGTTCCAAAGATATGAGCAATTGAAGAGTTTCCCAAACAAAAGGAAACAAAGGGAAATATTTCCTTTCTTTGGCTATATCTCAAAATCAATATTTCCGAGTTCCGACTGATTTTGCTTGATCGCATCACATATGTACATTTGACCCTTGAACATGGATAAAGCCTTGTAGGTGTAGACTTTATATTGAAGAGGTTGCTTCATCCATGTTCAAGGCCCACACCTCATATTTACATTTGGCCCTTGAACATGGATAAAGCCTTGTAGATGTAGACTTTATATTGAATGGTTTGCTTCATCCATGTTCAAGGGCAAAAAGTATGAGGCTTTTCCCGCCAGTGACGATATGGTGTCTGGTAATATTATATTTTGTGTTTAGATTATTAAAATATAAAAGTGGTGTTTAGGTTTTTAAATGTGCTTACAAATCGATTTTGGTTCGTATCACTTTGCAACAGGAAGCAAATATATACAAAGGACTTTGCCAACAGATCGTATCGGGAGGTGACCTTGTAGACTACCATAATATTGGAATAGACGATGAACCCAATTGGAAGATAACTGACGCTACTATAAGTTTGTTGGTAAAAGCTAATCTAGATACTAGGCCGGTAGTAATAAGCTTAGATAGGGTGGCCCAGATTCCAGGATCCTGTCAGCGCTACGGTTATCATGCTGTACATTTGACATGCTCAACACGTAAGTAAAGTTTCAGTTACAGGTACAGGCAATGTATGCGATTTTTTCTTGTTTTTCAATATTCAAAAATCAACCACCCCTACCCAACGCATTTTCTGTCGGGATTTCCTGTTATTACCGTAATTCCCTTATTCCCGTTTTGGGTTATTCCAATTGAAATCCATACATCCCCTATTGAAGACTTGACCTTAATCTCTAACACATGGGATGTAAATTTCAAAGTCATGTCTTCCATAGGGGGTGTATGGATTTCAGCAAGAACAGCTTTGATTACAATATTGTTTTACATAACGCCGTTCTGATCTATGCATAAATAACCGTTTTACAAATAACACATTCAAAATTACTTTGCTGGTAAATATGTAAAACAAACAATTAGGTAAAATAGCTATTATATATTATATATTTTTACCTAGCGACTTGGTAATACTTTCTGATGATTTGTTGCATAACCTATGATTTGTTGGTCTTCTGGGAAAAACTTTCCTAATATAAAGCTCAATCGGCATTGTAACTTCCGGTTTTTGAGAGCAGTTATGGGACACTTTGACCTCTGATATATTGGAAAAACTGCTGTAATTATTATTAATTAATGTATTATTGTTATAATTTTATCATTCAAAATATTAAAATGTTTAACTTATAAAATAACCATGTTATTTGGATTTGTTTTTATTCTTGCAAAACACTTTAAATTATATTTTGTTCGCACACACACACACAAAAAAAATCATAAAATTTTCCCAATAGGTCAGAGGGCAAAGTGTCCCATAACTGTAAAACTGTCCCACAATGCACGGCAAACATATCCAATGCCGATTTGGATTATAGGAAACGCCATGAACTTCATATATATTTTAATTTTCTTCCACAGCAATTAACATCGGTGAGTTCAAAGGACGAATACAACGCACACTTTTGTGTCATCAACGTTGTGGGATTGCCAGAAATGAAACCAACCTACCTGTGTGCAAGTGTGACCCAGAATGTGAATTATTTAACGACTGTTGTATGGATTACTATTCAACATGCAAATCACCAATCAATGAGAAACTTTCTAACACTACAACATTTCCAGCAGAACTGTTTTCGTGTTCTAAGGTATCTGAATACATCCCAACCGCGTTTTTGATAAGCAAATGCCCAGAAGACTGGGAAAACGAGTCTATTCGTAAAAAATGCGCCTATGCAGTTAAATCTTGGGACAGTGCTCAAGCGGCTTCACAACATTGGCCGCTATATAGTCACGAAGGCTACAATTTTAGAAATCTATATTGTGGTATTTGTAACCGTCAAAACGTTTTATTTCTTAAATTTTGGAATATGGATAACCTACCACAAGCAACAGTTGACCAGCCAAGAACATATGATTTTGGTCCACCGCGTCACAAGCGTCAGGCCGAGGCCATTGATCCCATCGCTCAAGCTCTTTGCGATAACGACCACTACAATGAACCACAACAAAAGGTATATACAGGACATCGTTTACGCAGCTGCTTTTTGGACATAATCGACACTTGCCCGCAAATATATGCGAATGAGTCAGTTCGAAATGCGTGTGAGTCTTATGTGGCACCGGTTTGTCACCGCGATGATTTCATTTACGCAGTTACGACACAATGGAAGAGATACAAAAACCCGAATTGTTTACTCTGTCACGGCGCTGAAAATGTCAATGATTTCATGACATGCCAATTTACCGAATCGCTGACTTGGACCTCTGAAAATGGATATTTAAGCTCCGTTGTTTGGCAGTTTATCAGTAACGCATACGGTAACACACACGGTCGTATAAGTAGACATTGCGCAAAATAAGAAGTATTTGACACCTACTCTGGCATTTGCCGGCCGCTAGCATGCGCTCCAGGATTCCAACGGCGAAACGGACACTGTATACTAGACGCAGATCGTCAAAGCATCATTGAGAGTCAATTCTGTGCTCAAGAAAGGACAATGATTGTTATCGGCGGGAATTCAGTTACTAGCAACACTTCAGGTTGTGCTTTCGACTTACTTGGTATGTCGAATGAAGTTTACTTTAATATACAAGACAGTTATTCGTTTTATTATTCCAGCACTGGCTTCTTAGAGGGGCATGATATTAGCAACGAAAGTGCAAGTTATATTCTTAATCGAATACAAACCGCTCTTCATGATCAGAAGATTGTAGACGGCCTCGTTTCCTCCTGCTCGGTAAAGAGTATTGAATACATTCATGGGTGTCTAAAGCAATCGAACAACCACCAATGTTCGGGCCATTGGTATAATGGAGTAACCATGGACTTTCGGAGAGTTAACAATATCACTAGTATCGCAGAAGTATATATTCACGATGATGTCTATATTACCCCCGAGTTTGTCCTGTGTGTCATAGATTTTCAGTATGATCCATTTCGGCATAAATTCACAAGTTTCGAGAGGTGCCACGTGTGTGGTCACGAAACTCCAGTTTTGCAATGCCCTCTTGTGACGATTTATGAGTACGAGTACGTAATGGTACAGAGACAAAACCACACGGAAGTCTGGTATGGCGACATTGTTCTTTTTCAAGATCAGTTTATATATCTCCCTGATGGTCGTGTCTTAATATGTGGAGCTCCATCGGAAGTCTTTGCTTATTCCGCAGGCCTTGCTATTGCAAACATCGTTGGAACAACGTCATCGTTGACAGGACATGCGATGACATTTGGTACCCACTTGGTTCTACCAAAATTACGTAACACTCCTGGCATCAGTATGATGTGTTTAACTGCTTCGTTGTTCACAGCACAGTTGTTGCCACTGATAACAGATAACATAAGCGTCTATGGTTTATTGTGCATATCCTGTGCTGTTGTAAGTCATTTTGCCTGGCTCGCATCTTTCAGTTGGATGAGTTTGATTGCAGTGAATCTGGCGTACACATTCGCATACAAGCCTCTTAATTCAGGGGAGGGAGTCGAGGCACCGAAACTGATGCCGTTTAGATGTCTTCATCTGTTAGGTTGGGGAATACCTTCCGCAATTGTCGTCATATGCCTGATCCTTCACTGGGCTCAACCGGAAGGAATTTCTTTCCAATATGGTCAGCAACAAGGCGTCTGTTGGATATCAAGTGCTGAAGCAAATCTGATTTTTTTCGGGATACCTGTATCTATATCGGTAGTACTCAACTTTGTACTATTTTACTGGACTACGGTGGTCCTCTGGAAGACACGGAGAAATTCTGAAGTACCTGACGAATTTAAAACTCGAGCAAAAGATGGGCTACAAAATACGCTACTGTTTATAAAGGTAATATAAAAAAGCCAATAATATTCAAATTGTGTACAATATTTGTTATCTAAATGTTTCAGTAATAAATATGTTTTGAGTGTGCATGTCCATTAAAGCTTCTTTTACCTGTTTTGTTCGATTGTACTATCTGTTTCATCGTTAACTTAGTTATATATTTGGGTGTTTTAATGAACAAACCATACATAATTGGTTGAAGAATTAATCAGCTATCAGATACTTTTTAATGTTGACAATCGCTCCGTTCCTGACATACAGGGTGTAACAATAAAATTTGTACAATTTTGAAAATAGAATGAAACAAGGATGCCGCTTATTTTTTTTTGATATTTATACATCTATCAAGATAATTTCTTTAGCCACCAGATAAGCTTTGTTCCAATAAAATTGATGATATACAAGTGAAGATATGGCCAATTATGTAACCTAGTCTTAAAACTGCATGGGCCACTTTTGTCTATTAGTGTTACAAAAGTGACTGAATAGAGTTGAACCATGGACCAGCCTGGACGGTGCTCTTATAATAGGTAGTTTTAAACAATGGTGTATTCGAAGTGGTAGGAATGATTACATAATACGGTAGAATAGCTTCTTGAGTTTTTGAAAGTCACAACTAAGCACTGAAATAACAACCTCATTTACTAGAAATCGTGGCGCTGCAGCTCAACAACTTCAACCCTAATTCTCGTTGGAGGAGCTTATTTTTATGGTTGTGACATTCGGTAGCACATGGAGTCAAGCAGTAACCATAAGATCACGTCTTCCATCAAGGCATACAATTACATATAACTATGAGAAGTATGTAAAAAGTATGAGAAATTTGTTAACAGAAATGCTGGCAATAGTGGTCGCCCAGAACAGCTAGAAGCCCAGCTGAACTTAATTTCAAAATAACTATGTATTGTTTTGTACTTATGGATGCAAAAACTGTTCTCAGTTTTACCAATGATATCTCAGGGATATGAGAAATTACTTTATCTACAAGATAATTTGAAAGAATTTTCATGACTTCATTTACAGAGTTTAAAGAAATATCATATTATTATTACATTGGTGTTAATTATACGAAGAAACACCACTTCTAATTCTTTTGTGTCAGTTCTTTGATGTTTAATGCACGTGGGGATGAATTATTATGGTTTAAATCATACTTAAACAACAGAGAACAAACTGTTAATGTTAACTCAACTTTTTCTGACTTTAGGCCAATTGATATTGGTATTCCTCAGGGCTCAATTTTAGGTCCTTTACTGTTTATAATTTTTGTTAACTGTTTACCTAATGCTGTGTCTGAATGTAAAACTGTAATGTATGCAGATGATACCTCTTTAATGTGTAAAGCTAAAAATGAATCTGATCTTAAAATTCAAATGGAGTCATGTCTAAGTAGGGTAGCTGAATGGTTCAAAGTAAACAAACTCACTTTAAATGTTGAAAAGACTAAGTTTATGATCTTTGGTACAAACAAAATGCTTGAAAAGTTCAACAATGTACATTTAATATATAACAACAATGATATTGAAAGAGTAGATGAGTTTAAATATCTAGGTGTGAAATTTGATAGCAAGCTGTCTTGGTCAGCTCATGTCGATAATGTTAGTAAACTATTTCCAAAAGAACTGGCATAATAAAACGTATAAAATATTTCCTTCCATACAAAACCACTGTAATGTTATCCAATGCTCTTGTTATTCCCCACTTTGATTATGGAAGCATGGTCTGGTCAAATTTTAGTGTAGAGTACCATAATAGGCTTCAGGTACTTCATAATAATCTAGCTAGAATAATTCTCTCAGCAGATATAAGGACACCAACTAATGATTTAATGAATACATTGCAGTGGGTTAAACTTGATCAAAGATGGCATAATACTCTATTAATGACTGTTTTCAAATGTTTAAAGAATGAATATCCATCGTACTTATCTTCTCAATTTGATTTTGTTCATGATAACCATAATCATATAACTAGAAATCATACTTCTAATACATTGATTGTACCAAAATTTAAATCAAATTCAGGTCAACGTACTTTTCATGTCAGGGCAGCCTATGCATGGAATTCTTTGCCACCGACAGTAAGAGCTCAGATGCAAAATATGACTTTAGGCCAATTTCAATCAAAAAATTAAAGAAATTTAGGCCTGTCTTTTTCTATATTTTATTCATTTACTTGCTTGATTTTGTATATAAATATAATTATTGTATTTCTGTATTTTGAATCATGGTATTTATAATTATCTTGTAGTTGATGGTACCATTATACTTATTTGTAATATATTGTAAATACGTTGTAAATACTGTATGATACTTTGTAAATATTGTGTATCGTAATATATTTTGTTGCTATATAACATGTATCAATGAGGGCCTGCTTGAAAAGCAGTGCTTGTCACTGAAGCAGTATAACCCTCAATAAAGAAAGAATAAATAATAATAATAATAATAAGCATATCTACGCGGTTCAAACTTGATATGCACAAACATGGCAAAAGTGGCCCAACACGTTTTCTGGACGATTTAATTAATCGGACATAACTTTTGAACCCAATCTAGTAAAGAAACCAACTAAACGTCTTCTTTTAGCCAAGATATTACTGATTGTATTACATATAACATTTGTGCTTTAACTCTTTTAGTTTGTTCCTGAGAAGTCAAAATGCAATTGTACAAATTTTATTGTTACACCCTGTATAAGAATTTTACGAAACTACCTCATTTTCAAAACGTTCCACGAATTGTCAAAATTCAAACAGTATGTGATAAATGTTTTATTCCTCTACCACCTATAATAGCTATGGTAATAAATACTGTTTCCGACGATACAGTTCTTTGGACACCCTGTATCTCAGCCGTCATTGGCCCACTGCAGAGCAAAAGCCTCCCCGCGCTTTTTGCATCCATCTACTTGCCTGTATTCTCCATGCTTTTGGATGATCTAGATCAAAACATGTAGGTGAGCAGTTGATGAGAACCGCTCTAAATTCATAACAATATTACCAGTAGTAAAATATGTTTGTTTTCCTGTTGTATGTTCATTAATGCTTTTATTTGTTTATAGCGTTGTATGGTTGTTAACTGATTCTCCACCAAATGCAATAAATGACTAGTTCATCCATTAAATAAATGCACTTGTAAACATTAAACCTAGAACTACGAAAGGGGGTGCTAAATGGGGAGTTGTACCACCCCCCCCCCCTAAGATTGTTTATCCGTCATAAAAGAAGAATGCGCGTGTTTATGTCCAAACGACCTAAGCTAATCGTAGATCCATCCTTGGCGCTTATTTTAGTGATAAAATTTTTACCCCACCACATTACCCGGTGGTAGGATCGGCCATCAAAAATAACCATGGGGTGAGGCCCACCATTGGTTTCTACAGTAAAATCCATGATTTTCATTTCGCTCTTGTTAAATTAAAGAGCTACTGACTTTTTACTTGTTAGTTAAGTTGAAATATACATTGAGGAGAAAATTCGGTGAAAATCGGATGTTTGTAGAAATTTTAGCCAAAAATCAATTTTGCCTATACTTTTGTACATAGCCAGAATTTCCCAAATTTGCATGGGCGCGCTCACATTATGTCGTCATAGCGATATTATGTGGGATGTTTGTACTTATTTTGGTATCACTGGGCAGAAGAGACCCATAGCTATACATTGGTACTAAATATAGTGGCATATGACGTTTATAGTTGAAAATTAGGGGCGTAGCAACACCCCCACCCCTTCGTAGTCCGTGTTACAAAATATGGCTCAGTAGTTCTAGGTTTACTGTTACCAGCTGGAAATTGAATATGCGCAAGCGTAATGTTTCCGGCTACCTTTCAGTATAATGTTTGGTGCAACGAACGAACAGTTGTGTACGTTTTACACATTCCACACGAGAAGTTTGTTCACAATGTGGCGTTCTACAATAAGTTATAATAATGTAATAGAAGCATCGTAAAATGCATTCAAATGCAACTCCATTTTTTGATGAAAGTTGATAGAAGGACCTGACCACCCACCGTACTATTTGCCCTTGGTTGTAAACATGAGAGTACAAATCAAAAGCAAACGAGGGTTTCGGAAGGTGCGACCCGCAAGCCAGAAGATACGTCAATGACTACTGGGGAAGAGAGAGATGCTGCTCAGAGTACACCTATTGTTGATGACAGATCAGGAAGTCCTGTTCTTGACGGTCCCGGAAAGGAAAGGAATATCACTCTTTTAAGGGGGTACTACACCCCTGATATTTTGTGCCTCTTTTTGCATTTTTCTTAAAAATTATAGCATGTTGGGGACAAGTAAGATATGTATATTATAGGGGTAAGGACTACAACTACTGAACTGGAAATTTTATTTCAGCGCAGACAACAGTTGTGGAGTTACAGTCAAAAATGAGGGAAAAAAGTGTTTGATCAATAAATCAATAACTACTTGCTTTGAGTTGCTGAATTGCAGTAGTTGTAGTCCTTGCCCTATAATATACATATCTTACTTGTCACCAATGTGCTATAATTTTGAGAAAAATGCAAAAATAAGCACAAAATTGGCCAGGGGTGTAGTACCCCCTTAAGGAAACCAATAAATGTTGATACATGACATGGAATGTACGCAGTAATGTCAGGAGGAAAGATTGAAGAGAGGGAGATGATTGAAAATTATATTCAGATCCTAGGAGTATCAGAGTTGTGGTGCCTTTAACAATTATTGAGGTTCACTACAGATGGTGGAAGTATGTTCACCTATTCTGCAAAAGCTAGTGGAAGGAAACGAGAAGGTGTGGGCTTCATAATAAAAAGTACCACACCCAAGTGTGTTTTGGGATATAGTCCAATAAATGAGATAGTGATGACTGTAAGACTGCAAGGACATTCTTTTATTTCTATCATACAAGTTTATGCACCAACATCAGATGCATTCGAGAGTGAGATGACAGACTTCTATGAGATGATAGAGTTGTGAATAACATACCTAGAAGATACTTACTTATCGTGTTTGGGGATTGGAATGCTGAGATTGGAAAAATGAAGAATGAAGAAGCATATGGAAAAGCCGATGCATATCCATTGACCTACAGGTACGCCTACTTCGTGCAATTGTTTTTTTCATTGCTAATACGGATAGTCTTGGGCTATGACCGATAATAACAGTTGATGTTATTGAGATGTGGTGTTACATGAGGCTTCTGCAAGTGACATGGAAAGACAGACAGAAGGACAAAATCCTGGATCCTGGACAAGATAGGTACTCATTTAACCATCAAAAATGGCATAATGGAGAGAAAGCTGAAGTACTTTGGCCATATTGTCAGGAAACATGGAGGTGTAGAAAAACAAATTTTGCAAGCACTGAGAGAAATGGGTATAAATGAATGGTATGTTTGTATTCTGGAGGATATAAGCAACATCTCAAATCCATCTGGATAGTGACATTTCTGAAATTGTTAAGATATCCAGATGAGTTAGACAAGGAGATACATTGTCACCAAACATATTCACAACAGCTATGAAGGCTATCTTCAAAAAACTACCTTTGGATGAACGAGGGATCAATGTTGGTGGAGAAAATTTAACAGACCTCCGACTTGCAGATGACATTGCCCTTACCACCTCAACAGTGAAGGACATATACAACTTAATGACTTGAATAAAGCAAGCAAGAAGGTAAAGAAATGAAAAACAAAATATATGACAAATTTGGCAACAGATGAAAAGATCATCATTGATGACCAGGAAATTGAAAAAGATGTAGAGTATACATATCTGGGCCAAACACTGAGATTAAAGGATTGTTCGAAGGAAAAAGTACTGAGAAGGATAAAAGCAGGATGGAGCTGCTTTGGAAGACATAAAGAAATCTTATGCAACAAAAATATACCTCACTCAGAAGGAAAGTATATAATCAATGTGTCCTTCCAACAATGATATATGGCTCTGAAATATGGTCATAGTAAATATTTAGGAACTAAACTACAATCTGCCAAAGAGCAATGGACCGGCAAATGTTAAACATCTCACTGCGAGACAAAGTAAGGTTCTCAACCATCAGGCAGCTGACTGGTCTTGCATACATTTTGAGAAAAATCCAACAATCAAAATGAGGATGGGCTGGACATGTTGCCAGAAGAAATGACAACAGATGGATAAAGAGATTATTAGAATGGCAACCAAGAATGGTAAAAAGAAGAAGAGATAGACAGAAGAGGAGGTGGTGAGATGATATAACATCATATATTGGCACAACATGGGCGGGAGTAGCAGAAGATAGAAAGGTCTGAAGTGATCATGAGGAGGGCTACATCCAAAAGTGGATTGACATAGCCTAGATAGGATGGAAGGCCGACGAGGAAGGGGACGTCCACCAACATATTGGACTAATGATGTGAAGCTGGTTTCTAACCAAGGACTGCAAGCTGCGACACACTAGGTATCAGATCGAGTGAGATGACGTACTCTTGTGAAGACTGTAGCAGCGCTAAAGTGCGCCACCTACCTGACACAGATAGAGCTCCAGCTTTCTTATTAGTATGTACACAAACACGCGCACAATCCGCTAAGTTTTAGTCGATCATAAACGCACCCACACACCTCCATGGTTGGAATTTGCGAAAACTGATCTACCCGTTTGGAAACATGTACAAAAATTAACATACCGTAAAACCTCGTCCACAATCATATAGAGTACTTTTGATGAAACCTAAGGCAATTCAGGCGTCATTATGAAATTTGAGCAAACAAATGGCAGATCCTCGCATATACAAACAAGTATTTTTGTAAGACCAATCTATTTTATTGGCATATTTACGCAACTATCGTATTGACTTAGCTTTCATCAAAAACACTATATTTGCTTATAGACGAGGTTTTACGGTATTCAATAATTGTGTTGATTCTTTTCAGATTGCTACACTTATTAACCCCATGAGAACTACCTGCCGATTGGCCAAAAAGTAAAAATAATTATCAATTAGACCAATCAGCAATATTGATAAAATAATTTTCTACACCTAAAAAAACGGTGAATTATTTGCAAAGCTCCATTCTGATTGGTGATTTAAGTGAAGATATAATGTAATTGACCAATCAGAGGCAATGTTACATCGGCAGGTAGTGCTCAAGGGTTTACATATTCATGTGTTGTTCCTTTTCAGATTGCTACAATATGGGTTTAGTTTGGATTCTCGGTGAATTATTTGCAAAGCTGATTGGTGATTTAAGTGAAGATATCATGTAATTGACCAATCAGGGGCAATGTTACATCGACAGGTAGTGCTCAATGGTTTACATATTCAATCATTGTGTTGTTCCTTTTCAGATTGCAACACTTATGGGTCTAGTTTGGATTCTTGGATTCATCGCTGCTTTTACCGATGTCACTGTCATGTGGTGGATATTTGTTTTGGTATGCTCCACGCAAGGGTGCTTCATATTCATCTTCTTTGCACTTAATCGTCAAGTAAGGCGCATGTGGAGAATGAAATTCCAGATCGAACCAGTCCAAAATGAAATTCAACTTCCCAACATCAAGTGAACAAGTACAAGAGCGTAATGAAAAAAAAGTGTCAGGGAATCGACCTCGTGAAGAATTTGACACCATGAAAAGCTATCTGATGCGAGGTTTGGGAATTTGCTTCCCCTTGCCATTGTTGAGATTAACAATTCTATTTGACTACACGTGGAAAGGGTTGCACCATTCAACATCAAGTAAACAAGTACAAAAGCGTGCTGAAGAAAGGTGTCCAGGAATCGAACTCGGGAAGATTTTGACACTATAAAAAGCTTTCTGATGCGAGGTTTGGGAAACCAGACACCACTGAGGTGCAAAATGCATGTTGATTGCGTCACAAAGTGTGTGGAAATGCAAACTTGTCGGAAAAGAGAAAAATGTGTTACCTTAGTATCCCCTTTTATTTAAATAAAAACTTTCTAAAAAGAGTAGTGGTTGTACCAGAGTTGTAATTATGTGATATGAAGTCGGTGATGAATCTTCGGCCCATGGGGGTTGAGCTACCTAGATTATGGACATTCCAGAAATTAATTGCGTCCCGTAAAGAAGATTAGAATTCCCAACAATTGTAGCATGTGTTCGCTATAAGAATTAACAAGAAATTCTTCATTCAGCAGAGTTTTGCCGAAACTAGAAATTCACATTTTACCTAATGACTGAATTATGCTGTGGGAATTCCCACGTTTTTGAAGTAAAAAATGACATGTCGTCTTTAGGGTACAGTTAATTTCTGGAATAACATTTAATGAGTTACGAGTTAAGTTGAGTTAAACTCCCCGCCTCATTGCAATTGTAACCGAACAAGTGTTTAATTAATTGCACAATGTATATAATAATAAATATATCTTATAATGGCACAACTTGACGTATATAATAGTAAATAACATATAACTTATTTATTTTTGCGCTTTTATTCTATAACTCTAAAAGACATTGGATTTCCAAAAATCTTTGTAAAATTTTACCTTTTTTCTGGTAAATCCAAATTTTTCAATGAAGTTTTCCCGAAACTGAAAATACTTATTTTTAACTAATGAATGGGAATTCCCGAGTTTTTAAAGTAAGAAATGATTTGTCTTCTTTGCGGTGAAGTTAATTTCTGAAATAACAGTTAATGAGTTACGAGTTAAATTGAATTAAACTTCCCCGCCTCACTGTAATTGTAACCGAACAAGTGTTTAATTAATGGCACAATGTATATAATAATAAATGGCACAACAACGTATATAATAATAAACATATCTTATTTTATTTTTGCGCTTTTATTCTATAACTCAGTGTTGTCTAGATGTTATAGTGAACTCAAATGATCAGAAGTAACTCCTCTAATATGTGAGAGTGAGACCAGTAGGTAACACGGGCATGTACCAAGTTAAAACCGTTTAATGACATAATTCGTTTTACGGCATTTCGTTGCTATGATCCTAAAAGGCTGTATCTCTTATATTCATCGCTAGCAATTTGCTTCCTATTGCCATTGTTGAGATTGACATTTCTATTTATGTGGGAAAATGTTGTAGCATTCAACATCAAGTAAACAAGTACAAGAGCGTGATGAAGAAAAGTATCAGGGAATCGAACTCGGGAAGAGGCCAACTGATGCTCAGGAGGCAAAAGTTCGTTGACCTGTAAACATGGTAAAGCGGATGTTATTGTGTCACGGATCGAAGTTCAGCCAAACCTCTGGGGGATCTTCTTGATTGCTGAACAGTAGGCCCCTGTCAAGTTGCCTCCCTTGTTAAGTGAAGAACACCAGAACGGTAAACTGTATATCCGTCAATACACGCTTTTTCAATGGGAAATGAACTTTGCTGCTTGGATGATGTCACGATGAGGTTAGCATTTATTCCGTATTGAAAAGCGTGTACTGACGGATATGCAGTCGACCGGCCTCCTATTCTCTCGTTTCACATAAATAGCTCCCGTGAATCCTCTTTCAAACTATCTGCTTTCTTGGTCTGATATTTTGACATCCTTATTGTCAAATGAATGATTAGTGCTGTCTAAATGCGAGTAAACCGTAGAACCAGTGCTAGCTCTCCTGTTTAGCAGAATTGGTTTTCTTGTCTGTTTTTTGTCCTGTCTTGTGTACCCCAATGTCCTGTCATTGGACCCATCTATATTGATACTCACTATCTCATAGAAAACACATCTTTACATTGCAAGGACGACATCAGGACAATTACCTCGTTGCCTCATCCCTGAAAGAACTGTATCAATCATTCAATCTTGATTGGATCACAATATTACCATTTCTGAAGGTATGAATTTTTGGAACATTCTGTATTTGATGCATCACCATGGTCATGTGGCAAAACAATACAGAAGTTATCAGGAACTCCCATTTAAAGATATCAATAAAATTAAAATAAGACTATAAATTTGCACTGTTTGTCACATGAAATAAGTATTGTTTATGAAATGCTACAGAGTATGCTAAATGTTATCTTCAGTAGATAGAATTATAATAATGCAAATGCCCTACTATATTCAGTTGCATGGTAGTGCATTATAATAATCAACACACATTATGACATGCTATATAATTCATAGATAGTGACAACCAATCAGAGCAAGCGTTAGATAAATCCAAACCAGTCACATTTCCCCAATATGAAAAGTAAAATTTTAATTTTACTTTTTCTAAAGTTTGGCAGAGGCGGGGTTCGAACTCACGGCGCACCGCTTTGATACACTATGAGCCTAGCGCCTTAGACCGCTCGGCCACTTGTCCGTTTGAAACTTATTTGAAGATATAATCGCAACTTCAACATAGGCCTACCACGTGACAAGCAAAGGCAGAAAACGTACCATATTTTGGAATTTTATTTGCCTAAAACATTAAAATGTGTATTAATAGCGCTCAATTATTGTTAACTATTAACAGAAATCCGACAATAAACATGATAAATGGGCGTCTATATGGACAATACATTATATCGATTTTGAGACGTGCTCGTGTGTCAGTACATTTCCATGGTCAGTAAAATACTATATAAAGGAACCTACCATTTTTCTTGTATACACGTTCGATGTTTTTATCAATTATGTAAAAAATCCACATTAGACCCCAAATGTTTTTTCAGGAAATAAAAGATTAGATTACCATAAAATCGAAACAGTAATCTTTGGCGGGGTCTAAAGTAATTTTTACATAGAATTTTCAACGTTTTTTCTATCGCCATTCTCGCTCAATTAAAAAATATTTTGGCGTATATAAAATTGAAATAAAATTCTCTGCCTCATAAACGACATCAAATTTGGGTATCATGAATCGTTATATATGATGTGCAGTTAATATTCATATTTTCTTTTATACAGAGGATGCTTCAGTTTTGTCAGGAAAAATATTTTATTGAAAACCCTCTCACTCGGTTATTTCGAAAAGGTAACCACGCTTCCCTAGAATGTGCAATAAATTAGCATTAAACATTTTCTTATTTTAACAGCATTCTAAAAACTCTTGGCGTTTGGCGAATAAAGGAGTAGGCGCGTACTATGCATAGTGCTTTCGGACGCGTTCATTTTTCTTGTGGGTTGATGCATTTATAATGTGCTTGTATTTTTTCCAACGCTTTATAGGCCCTAGTGATAGTTTTGTTATAAAACCACGTGTTTGTTTTTCTTCTCGTGTATGAAATAGGTTAATGAACACTTATTACTTGTTGCTCAAGAAATTAGACAAAATAATGCATTTGCGCTGATACGTATAATGCACTGAGATGTTGATGCGTCTAGTGCACTCCCCACTTCGGAGATCGTGCATTAGACGCATTAACGTCTCAGTACGCGTGTATTATTTTGTGAAATTTCACTCCTAACAAGTGATACGCATTTACTAACCTATAATCAATACATGTGCCGTACTGTATTCAGTTGTTGGTAGTGCATGATTATAATCAATACACACATTATCATATGCTATCTTCTGTAGATAGCATTATAATATTCAGTTGGTAGTGTATGCTTATAATCAACACATTATATGACATGTTATCTTCAGTAGATAGCATTATATAATCAATGCATGTGCCATACTGTATTCAGTTGGTAGTGTGTGATTATAATCAACACATTATGACATGTTATCTTCAGTAGATAGCATTATGTAACCAATACATGTGCCATACTGTATTCAGTTGGTAGTGTGTGATTATAATCAACACATTATATGACATGCTATCTTCAGTAGATAGCATTATATAATCAATGCATGTGCCATGCTGTATTCAGTTGGTAGTCTGTGATTATAATCAACACATTATATGACATGTTATCTTCAGTAGATGGCATTATATAACCAATACATGTGCCATGCTGTATTCAGTTGGTAGTCTGTGATTATAATCAACACATTATGACATGCTATCTTCAGTAGATAGCATTATATAATCAATGCATGTGCCATGCTGTATTCAGTTGGTAGTGTGTGATTATAATCAACACATTATATGACATGTTATCTTCAGTAGATAGCATTATATAACCAATACATGTGCCATGCTGTATTCAGTTGGTAGTGTGTGATTATAATCAACACATTATATGACATGTTATCTTCAGTAGATAGCATTATATAATCAATGCATGTGCCATGCTGTATTCAGTTGGTAGTCTGTGATTATAATCAACACATTATATGACATGTTATCTTCAGTAGATGGCATTATATAATCAATGCATGTGCCATACTGTATTCAGTTGGTAGTGTGTGATTATAATCAACACATTATATGACATGTTATCTGCACTGAGTAGATAGCATTATATAATCAATGCATGTGCCATACTGTATTCAGTTGGTAGTGTGTGATTATAATCAACACATATGACATGTTATCTTCAGTAGATAGCATTATATAATCAATGCATGTGCCATACTGTATTCAGTTGGTAGTGTGTGATTATAATCAACACATTATATGACATGTTATCTTCAGTAGATGGCATTATATAATCAATGCATGTGCCATACTGTATTCAGTTGGTAGTGTGTGATTATAATCAACACATTATATGACACGCGATCTTCAGTAGATAGCATTATATAACCAATACATGTGCCATACTGTATTATGCCATCTTTCATGTTAAAATTTGTTGTCTGCTGTTGTTTTTTTATTTTTTTATTTTTTTTTTGTGATTATTGTAATTTGTTGATAATTGTTTTTCTCATAATAAAACTTTAATAAACATTGAAAGACAAAAAAAAACATAACATAACATAACATAACATAACATAACATACTAAACATAACATAACATAACATAACATAATAATTAACATAAACATTAGCCTTAATTTTCAAAACTATCCTAATGATTTATTTCAATAATTTATCTCTAAACACGGTGCATGACGTCACTTTATTAATATTAATAACCTGCTCTACGTGGTGCCGAAAGCATGCCGAAAGCAGGGATATAGCCGAAAGGTGCTTCGCTTCAATCGCCCGAAGAACACGGAGCACATGAGCAGCCGAGATTTTGAGAAGGAAGTGTTTTCTTTTTCAGTAATGTAGAATCCCAAGCCAGACTGTAAGTAATTTGCTATCTCAGCGTGCGCGTGTTCAGTGTTGTAATAATAATAACTTTGCTTTTAAATGTCGAAAGGCTGTTGTTAAGCTTATCCCAGTGGCAGTGCACATCATCCGGGCCTATACGTCGAACAACTGAATACATGCACAACGTGTGCACCAATATATTTTTGTAAACATTTTAGGCCTATAACAAAATGTATATTTTCGTACAATTGTACAACTATCGTTTCTACATGACCTATAAAACTAAAGTTACCTGTTATCAAAGTGTCCGCAAAAAGGGCAAAAACTGGTCATCGCAAGTATCTTTGATGCTGAAAACTAATGCACAAATCAATTGTAGTCCTGGCCCCCCAGGGGACTGGCAATAGCGGGGTCCGAGCCAGGACTTGGCCTGGGATGTAACAGCTCAATGTGTCCCCTCAGTGCGGGGAGTGTACGGGGATGTAATGCCTCTCAAACAGGCGGGATCTACCCGGGAGTGTACCCAGGGCGTAATAGAAGAGTACTCACAACTGTGCGGGTCGTATCACGGGGAAATACTCATGCGGGATTTCAAACATGGTGTCCGGGGCTAGGGGGGGGGGACTTGGCCGGGGATGTACCCCGGGATGTACACAGAAATAGTGCCCCGCCCTGCGGGGACTATTAAAGCCAGGACTGTAACATGTTTGTAACACTAACAGTTTCCAAAATTACATCCCCGGGTAGGTCCCCGCTATCCCCGGCCCCCGGGGGGCCGGGACTACAATCGATTTGTGCATAACGATATTCACGCAGGGACAGGCTGAAAAACTTACCTCGATCGTAAAATCCAGCCCATGCATGTCATAAATAATTCATTATTTCATTGTGTAAATGTCACTGATTGTGTCCATGTATTGTTATTGCACCTGCGAGAGCAGAAGTCATGCTGAATTTATACTCGATCGCTGGATCACCACATGAATTTGCCTCTTTAAAAAAAGAAAGTCTCTACCACCAGGTTGTTAAGCATCGAGCACACTGACTGGCTTGCAATTATCAAAGTAGTAAACCAATCAGTATTAATGAATACTGAAAAAAACATTCATAAAAGCCTCATCCTTAAAATGTTGAAATAGGGTCAAAATAGCATATGTCCTCGGAATCTAAAAAATAGGTGTTTCAGAGTACCATTTTGTCCTTTTGGAGTAAAAAAGGGAGTAAAATATGAAAATATCATGATTTGTCCTTGAAATCGACTACGAAAGGGGGTTATTTGTACTTGTGGTAACGGTCCTACGTGTCCCCCTGTCAGGGAGTGACCCCACCGGGGTCCTAGCTATCCTGTACTCTGAATGACACATCCTCATTCCTCATCATATGCACTTGTATTGTAAGATCATTCAAAGTCATGTAATTTTGTTTTGATCCATGAGAATTTTAAAACCTGAAATCTGTTTCTTTTTGCCACAATTTAGGCCTACAGATTTTTATTTATTTTCCGCCCATTTTGGGATATCACTGTATTTTTACTGAATTTCACACATTTTCAGCTTTCCCATTATTCTTAAATAGTGTAATTTTGTTTCTTTTGTTTCAGGTCAACTGAAGTGAATAATAAGAAGCAAGTAATGTGAGGCAAGTTAAAGTTTAAAGAGTTCTCATTAAAGCAGGTCAGTATTAAAATGAATATTGGGTTATTCCATTTGAAATCAACACTCCCCATGTGGAAGATTTTGGAAATATCTTCCACAGGGGGAGTATGTTTTTAAATGTAATTGGTCAGGGTTAATCATTTTGAAACCCATACTCCCCCTGTATTATGGCTTTACAATGTACTATATTCTCCACAGCTGGAGTGAGTGTTTCAAATTGAAGTTACCCAATTGTATATATTCTATTCAAAACTTATACTCCCTCTGTGGAAGACTTTAGTTAAATCTTCCACAGGGGTAGTGTGGATTTTAAGTGGAATAGCCCATTACAGGTTCTGTTCTGTTAATGTGATAGCCATGTTGCTAGTTACAGAACAGTTGTGGTATTAAGGTTATATGAGATCAAATATTGCTTTCCCTACTGGAAAAATATATTGTGACTTTACACGTAAGAAAACATCTGTACCTATCATGCTGAATAAAGAAATCAAGAAAAAAATGTGTGAAAATGTGTTTTTTGGTCTATTTTGTAATGCTGTCAATGACCCGTATGTGA